>NW_024873695.1:557820-800320 GCF_018340385.1 Cyprinus carpio
ATAATAAAATATTATCAGCACATAAAGCTAATTTACTTTCATGACCATTAGTTGTAATCCCTGAAATATCTTTATTTCTTCGTACTGCATTAGCCAAATGTTCAATAGCCAGTGTAAACAGGAGCGGTGACAGGGGGCATCCCTGGCATCTGCCTCGAGAAAGCTGAAATGATTTAAATATTAGATTATTAGTCAATATCTATGTTGCGGGATTTGAATGTAAATTTTTTATAAATTTTCTAAAATAAGGACCGAAACCAAAACGGGAAAGGATTTCAAAAAGATAGCCCCACTTCACCCTATCAAAAGCCTTCTCGGCATTTAGTGAGAGTAAAGCATGCAGGGGCTCCTGACATTTAACACACAGCGTATATTATGAAAAGCTTGTCTACCTTTTACAAAGCCATTTTGATCAGGATTTATCAAAGATGGTAAATATTTATTGAGTCTACAAGCTATAACTTATCTTAGTGTCTGAGTTTAAAAGACTAATGGGTCTGTAAGAACCACATTTCGTTGGGTTTTTCCTTTAATTTAAGAATTAAAGTTATGAGGGCAGAACGCATGGAGAAAGGAAGTTCTTCATTGTTAAATGATTCATTCATCATGTCAATCTTTGGGGTTATCAATTTGTTGTGAAAGATCTTATAGATGTCTAAAGCAGTGGTTCCCAAACTTTTTCTGCCGGGCCCCCCTTTTGTAGATAATTTTTTTTTAATATTTCTATATGGCTCCATGACTGCGCCATATAGTGGTATATTATTAATACAACCACAACTGCTACAACTGATAACAAAGTGCTAAAGTGGGTACTACGAGTCATGTTAAGCTAATTAAAATGTCAAATTAATATTTTGCTTTCAATTATTTACTTAACAGGCAAGTGGCCCATGATAAGAGAGAAAATTACGTAGTGTACTCTTAATCACCCTGCAGAGATTTATTTTGCTAAATAATCTGCTGACTGTACACTATCCTTCGGCCTTGCCTTGCCACCCCCCCCCTTGTCATAGCTCTGCACACCCCAGTTTGGGAACCACTGGTCTATAGGTAGACCATTGGGGCCTGGTGCTTTCCCACTAATACAATTAAAGGCTGCAATCAAGTCTGCTTCTTCAGTTGGTTGATCTAGTGCATTCACTGGGGGTGATGATTTATAAAGAGCTTCATAAATGTTCCTAAAAGCCTTATTCATTTCAGAAGGGATCATGAGCTTCTATCTATAGTTTCTATTTCGTTAATCACATTTTCACTTTGTTGAGCCTTGATACGCCATGCCAATAGCCTTCAAGCCTTTTCTCCTTGGTCATAGTATGTTTGTTTAAGTCTAGTTATATTAGCCAAAGCTTTATTAGTAGAGATGTCATTCAATTCAGCTTTAAGCAACAAAAGTCCCTTCTCTTTTCTGAGAATTTCTTTGTAACAAACGTTCATAGTCACGAGAGGAAAGATGCGGGAACTAGCAAACATATTAACAATTTAATAAAATAAACAAACACAAAATGAAAGTAAAGCGGCAGCCCCTCGCAGACGACTGCCGCACACAAAACACAAAATAAAGTCCAAGCCTGGTCCTCTCTCATCTTACTTTCATCACTCCTCCTTTTATCCTTCCAGAGCTCCTCTGTGGGACTCGAGACTGGTGAGAGGCACAGGTGTCACACATTAGCACTTACTCCAACGCCCTCATTCCATTCCCTCAGCTCTCGGCCCCGCACTCGTCACATTTTCTTCTAAGTCTTTGATACTTTTTTCCAATTCAGTCATTTTAAGGGTGGATCTGTTTGTCTTAGAACTAGTAAAGCTGATAATTTGTCCACTAACATAGGCCTTAAATCTTATTGAGGTGGAGGTCTGATTTGTATTATACTCAAAATATATATATATTTCTATGAGTGTATTTCAGTGATGATGCACAATCAGATAAAACATTACTACTATATTTACAGTTATGTATATGATCAGTCAGGTTCTTTGAAATAAGAAAATAGTCTATTCTAGAGTACGAAAAGCTGACTATTGGCATATTTCTGGGATTCAAAATCATCCAGAGAATCTGAGGTTGATAAATTGGCTCAATATTCTAATTGTTTGAAGAACAACAGCATTATGGGCACTTTTAAAACATTTCCAATACTAAGAGCACAGTCCTAGCAAAGTACTTGCCTCTGTTAAAATTTAACCTACAATTCACTGAAAGGGCAGATAAAATGAGGACAATTTTGGTCACAAAATTTAGAGTGTCTTGTCTTTGTATTATTGCTGGTGCATTTGTAAGTCCCAAAGGCGCAGTTCTGAAGTGGAAAAAGCTTCCTTTCGGTGAGTAATTTTGTCATGATCTTCATTAGTTAACTAAATCTGGCTATACTTATGTGGAAACCAATTCATCTGCTTATCACAAAAGTAAGTGTAAATAAAAAGTGAATTAATAAAAGGTGTAGAGTGTAAAAATGACTGTGTTCAAGATTGGAAATGTGAATGCTGTATAATAGTGAAAGCTTTATCTTTAACCCTCTGGAGTCGATTAACGCGTATACGAGTTTTGGGGTATTTTCTCCTGATAACCCCGAAAGGAACTTAAATTACACTTTCAGTTTTGATCGTACAGATAAGTGCAATACATCAATCGAATCTGTAAAGGGTCTACTTTTTTTTTGTATACAGACATAAAACTTTGTGCACTTATAAAATAAAGATAACAAACAAGGAGTGCTGTCTGCAGCCTTTGTCTGCGCTGATCTTCAGATACAAATGCGTCATTAAAATGAACTGTAACTCAGTGAATACTCAACGAAGAGACATGAGAGAGATATCTATAGAAAGCCTGACATGTCTACTTTTAAACTAAACTAAACTTTAAACTAGTGCTGCTGAAAACAAATATTCTGTGATAAAGTAATCCATATGAAAACAACGCGATGGATGTCCGTTTTTCACGTCTCCCTTCATTATCTTCTAATGCGACCACGCCCCCGCGCCGAGCGCGCTTTTGAGATTCAAATGTTTCACTAAAACCACATATTTTTAAAATTGAGTAGTTGGTGGATGGCCTAAGCAACTAGTTGACTACTTGCATTAAAACACAGACTACTTTTAACTAACTAAACTTAAACTTAAATGTAAACTAAACAAGTGTTGCAGTGCCTAAAAAAAATATCAATTGACTGGTGAAAATATGTAGAATATAAAAAAAAAAAAAAAAAAAAAAAAAGTTTACAAGGGGTGTGCACATAATGCACATATTCATCTGGCAGAAAATATTAATACAGTCTGTCAGATTTAATGGATTTCAACAACACAATTAAAATTCTGCAAATAGAAGGGGGGAAAATCAATCATATAATCCAATAGGCATTTTCATTAATTATTTTGGAACAATGGTAACAATTTGTATCAGTCCAAATGCAACAGAGTGAAGTCGTATCAAGGACACACTTTTCATTCTGCCTGCTTTTAATAAAGAAGCTTGAATAGAAGAATGGAGGCATTTTAATATATGGCATGCTATCAGAAGACACAACTGATCACATACAGCACCCTAGTGTACGAGTATTCACTCAGGAGAGCTCTCTGAATGACCTCATGAACACCCAAACCATACACCTACTGCAAACAACTCACTATACCAGGAGGATAAAACAATTTGATGGAAAAAGAGTCCTCCCCTCAGAACTTCATTATCAGTATCTTGAAATATCTCACCCACAGGTTAAACAAATACAAGTCAAAGCATTGCTGTGTGGGTGATTGGTTATTGGTTAAATGTCATTGCATTATATAAGTAAAGTTCTGCTCTGGCCACAACAAACAGGAAAAGAAAAGAAAAAGAAAATTGCTCCTCATGTCATCTTTTCTCTGAAAGCATTAAAAAGCCAAACGCTTCTTCCAAAAAAATCCCTTTCTATCAATTACATATCAGCAGGGGCTTTTTTAAGTACTATTTGTAGAAGAGGAAAATTTTCAAAACTCTACAAAGCTCAAGTCTAATCATGCACACAGCTGTTCATTAGGGTCAAAGTTTCCTTTCACACCATTATTCCTAATCAAATTCCTTTTTTTATATATATATATATATATTTATTTTTTTATTGTGTAATGAGAATATGTGGTTTAATCACCAAAACTATAGGCAAACAGTAGCACATGGTGCTATCAACATCAAGGTCATGAGTTTGATTGCAAATATATGATCTTGAATGTACTTATAAAGTGCTTTGGATAAAACATACCTGCCAAATGCATATACGTGAAGCAGTCTATAATTACCCTTTCTTCTTTCAATGTATTAATTGTAACAACCAGGTTATTTTGTAGCAAACAAACAATCCAAGTGTATGTGGGTGTATGAGACAATACACTTACAAGCCTATCCAAATTACAGTGACAGAATCTATAAATGTCAATATTATCCGTCCTACGCAGTCAAAAGTGTTGGTCTATGAAGACAATGTTGCCATATTTTTCCAACTAAATTGGGCTACATTTATACGGGTTGTTTTTTTAGTCTGCGGGTTGAAGCAAAACCCCCTGCCCCCTTGGAACACAATTCGGATCAAGGTGGAACACCCTTGAAAAAAGGTACACACAGTCGTGGTCAGAATTGTTTGTACCTTTGGTAAATATGATAAAAAAGGCTGAGAAAATAAATCTGCATTGCTAATCCTATTGATCTTTTATTTAAAAAAAAGTACAAAAATCTAATCCTTCACTGAAGGATAAGAATTTAAAATGAGAGGAAATCTCAATATGAAATAAATATTTATCTCTTATATACACTGGCCACAATTAATGGTACCTTTTTATTCAATACTTTTTGCATAATAATGATAACAGTTTGAGTCTTCACCTATAATGCCTGAAGAGTTTGGAGAACATCTGACAAAAGATCAGAGACCATGCCTTCATCCAGAATCACTCCAGACCCTTCAGATTCTCAGCTCAATGTTGGTGCTTCCCCTCTTCAGTTCACCACACTCATTTTCTATAGGGTTCAGGCCAGGGGACTGGGGTGGCCATAGCCATTTTTGTGCACATTACAGTGAATGTCCTCATTGTTCTTCCACCATTGTTAAAATGCATATGGAATTCAGGCTTGGTATTGATCTGCTGTTATGTCAATGCGTCCCTCATCCATGATGTCACACCATTTTCCCCGATATGTTAGGTTCATATGTTAGTTTTCTCCAATTATGTTGGTGATTATGTTAGTTTAAACAAAATGTCAATACTATCAATCAATCAATACTATCACCTTCTAAAATATTTTATAGTAAATCATCAGCTCCAGAGTATGGCTTAATTAAATTGTAGCATGATCCAGTAACAATACACATAGCAACACACTTTGTAGCACAGAACCAGATGCCTCTTTAGAAGACAGATTGACAGGCTTATGAGTTCTTATGTAAATTCTGATAGTAGAGCATTGTTGTCACAGTTATGTTCCGTTTCATAAACTTTTCATTTGTTTCACCTGGTTTTCCTGTTTCCTTTGTTCCCACTTCTCATTTGTTGCCAAAATCACTAATTACATTGCTCACCTGTTTCTTGTTTTACCCCCTCTAAAACAAAATCTTTATATCTTGCCTTCAGTTTGTTCACTTCTTTTTTTTGTGGTGTTTATGATGCCATGTGTCAATTATGTTTCTCTGTTAATAATTAATCATAGTGCTACAAATAGTTACTTTTTCATCACCTGCCTGACCCGCCATGACAGAACACAATCAGCCTAATCAAGTGATATTACAACAGTACTCTCCATGCATTTTCAGTGGTAGAAAACATACTAATCAAGACTGACTTGAATATGGCATACAGATGATGCTGTGTTTTGTTTTTGCTGTCATAAGTTTAATGTTTGCATTTTTTTTTGTGTGTGTGTGTTTGTGTGTGTGTGTGTGTTATTTATTTTATACACGCTTAAATGCCAATCTTGGTTGTTAGAAAGGAATTACAGCAAATAACTGGCAACTTGTTGTTTTTGTTGTGAAATGTGGTAATATTGATTTATTTGTTCACGTTCACTTGTACGGAAATGAGCCAGCAGCCTGTATGTGTTGTATGAGTCTGTGCTTGCATTGATGTTGTAGTTTTTATGCCTTGTTTTTGCAAGTTAATGTTGCTAATTGTGTGTCCGCGACTGAAAGCCACTTACCCCCGTGTTAGTTGTGGACTGGTGTCGACTCTGGGACAGGTGCTGTTGGTAAGAGAGTGGCACCGTACGCTAGCTGAATTCATCAAGTCAAGTTAGCGCTTTAAACAAAACAGATTGTGTCAAAGCAACTGAACAACATTAATTAGGAAAACAGTGTGTCAATAGTGCAAAATGACAGTTAAAGGCAGTTCATCATTGAATTCAGTGATGTCATCATCCAGCTCAGTTCCGTTTAAATAGTATCTTTGCATTCATTTGCAATCAAGTCAACGATATCGCTGTAAATGAAGTGTCCCCAACTAAGCAAGCCAGAGCTGACAGCTGCAAGGAACCAAAACTCCATCAGTGACAGAATGGAGAAAAAACATTGGGAGAAACCAGGCTCAGTCGGGGGGGCAGTTCTCCTCTGGCTAGACGAAACCAGCAGTTCAATTCCAGGCTGCAGCAAAGTCAGATTGTGCAGAAGAATCATCTGTTTCCTGTGGTCTTGTCCCGGTGGTCGTCTGAGACAAGGTCTCTACAGGGGATCTGTAGCTCGGGCTCATCTAGTTGTCCTGGTCTGTCTCTGCTGTCTTTCAGGGCTGTAGAGGTCCTTTCTAAGTGCTGATCCACCATCTGGTCTGGATACGTACTGAATCCGGGTGACTGCAGTGACCTCAGAATAAGAGAGAAACAGACTAATATTAGCGTAGATGCCATTCTTCTAACGATGTACTGTAGCAAGTATATCGGGTGTTATGGGAAGTGCTCCCGGTTCCGGTTTACCTAAATAATGCAACCTAAAAATCCTTTAACGGATTTGGATATTAGAAGCCTATTAGTGTCATTAACTATACTCTGTGGGTATGTGGATCGTCCTACACTGTCAGAGCATTTAAGGATCACATCAGCAGCCCAGTGTCCCCAGTAAACTGTTGTGACAAGCTTCACGCTTTCTGGTCCAGGAAACAGGAGTCAGGTCAGATAGCAACTGCTTGTTAGGTATTTTTATTTAACAATAGATAGATAGATAGATAGATAGATAGATAGATAGATAGATAGATAGATTGACAGCATTTGCACTCGTGCTATCCGTGACAAAAACAGCAATTCTGTAATATTGCTCTCGCTGCTCATGTGATATCACTTATACATATATCATGTGATATAAATATGAGACAAAAAATCATACAGGGGCTTTTTTTTTGGCCCTGTATTTTTGAATTTTAGGTCATAACTGCATTTATGGAGTTGTTGCCCTGCATCATACTTGTCAGCAGTCAACTCTATGAAATGAAAGATGATGTACAGGTCTGGGGGCGGGGCCACTGCATTAACTGCCTTAAAATATTTTAATTGCATTATTTTTTCATAACTATTTTAATTTAACGTGTTAAACTGACAGCCCTATATAATATTTAGCATTTTTCTAGTGGATTTTGTATTTTGATGTTAAATGCATACAGACTGTAGCTGTAGCACAGCAAGTAACCTTTTAATTGAGAAAATACACTACTCTTAAATATGTCTTACATCAATGTTTTCTAAGGAAGCCCGTTTCCGCCAATGAATAAAAAAAAAAAAAAAAAAAAAAAAGGTAATTGCGACTAGTTTACATCTTGCAATTCTGGCATTATAACTCACAATTTTGAGTTTATATCACACAATTGTGAGAAAAAAAGTCATAATTGTAAGATATATATATAATCCATTGACGGAAATGGGCATCTGTAGATTTCCTTCCTAGCCAAAGACAAAGTTTATTCTAGATCATCTGAAAACAAGATGAGAGAGCACTTGATAGCTTTGGAATAAGCCAAGATTTTTTCCATAAAGCTCCATGGCTAAATGGAGCCGAACAGTGGCTCCTCAGGACTGAGGGTTTCCTGATGGGCAGAAGTCAGATTCTTAATTTTACTTTCGGAGACCTGTGGAGATGGGGTCACAAGCATTGTTTGGACCCTCTTATCATGGAGGGGGCAAACAATCCCATGCCATTTCACTTTCCTTGATTAAGATTTGTGGCTTCACAGCTTGCAGAAATAAAAATGAAGAGAGAAGAGAGGCACTTTCTTTAGTATTCTGCCTGAGAGAGGCCACTAAGTCCTTGGAAGGGCTTTCTGCTTTGATGTGAATGACAAACTGAAATCAAAAAGCACAGTCAGACACACTGAGCCCTTACATCTGCCTGACAAAACTAAACTAGCAGTAGAAGAGAGGACAAGACTGACAGAGAAAGAGAAAAAGAAACAGATAAAAGGAAATAAAGCAGTCACAAGGTTGTACTTCAATAATGCTGCTAAATGTCTCCTAGTTTGCAGATATTATCCTGCTAAAAAGGGAAAAACAATTCTGCCACCATGTTATTCCGATCCAGAAATTATACTTGCAGCTCTTACACTGTTGGTATTATAGCTCTCATTATAAAAAGATGGAGTAAAGGACATTAAATTGCTGACTAGTTAGGTGTCTGCTTGTAACTGCATGACCTTTTCACTCTGTTCACATTTTATTAAAACTTCACAGAGGGAGAAATGCAACAAATAAAATCTACCCAGGCTCCTTGGAAATACGTGCCTCTACCTATATTTCTGCAAAAAAAAAAAAAAAAAAAAAAAAAAAAACATACAGCAGTTTCCAGTTGAAATGAAAACTCACACAAAGTAGGATTTACAGAGCCAGAGTTTTGATTAAGAAAGCATACAGGTCCTTCTCAAAAAATTAGCATATTGTGAAAAAGTTCATTATTTTCCATAATGTAATGATAAAAATTAAACTTTCATATATTTTAGATTCATTGCAAACCAACTGAAATATTTCAGGTCTTTTATTGTTTTAATACTGATGATTTTGGCATACAGCTCATGAAAACCCCAAATTCCTATCTCAAAAAAATTAGCATATCATGAAAAGGTTCTCTAAACAAAGCTATTAACCTAATCATTCTGAATCAACTAATTAACTCTAAACACCTGCAAAAGATTCCTGAGGCTTTTAAAAAACTCCCAGACTGGTTCATTACTCCAAAACCGCAATCATGGGTAAGACTGCCGACCTGACTGCTGTCCGAAAGGCCATCATTGACACCCTCAAGCGAGAGGGTAAGACACAGAAAGAAATTTCTGAACGAATAGGCTGTTCCCAGAGTGCTGTATCAAGGCACCTCAGTGGGAAGTCTGTGGGAAGGAAAAAGTGTGGCAAAAAACGCTGCACAACGAGAAGAGGTGACCGGACCCTGAGGAAGATTGTGGGAGAAAGACCGATTCCAGACCTTGGGGGACCTGCGGAAGCAGTGGACTGAGTCTGGAGTAGAAACATCCAGAGCCACCGTGCACAAGGCGTGTGCTTTTGAACCAGAAACAGCGGCAGAAGCAGCCTGACCTGGGCTACAGAGAAGCAGCACTGGACTGTTGCTCAGTGGTCCAAAGTACTTTTTTCGGGATGAAAGCAAATTTTGCATGTCATTCGGAAATCAAGGTGCCAGAGTCTGGAGGAAGACTGGGGAGAAGGAAATGCCAAAATGCCTGAAGTCCAGTGTCAAGTACCCACAGTCAGTGATGGTCTGGGGTGCCATGTCAGCTGCTGGTGTTGGTCCACTGTGTTTTATCAAGGGCAGGGTCAATGCAGCTAGCTATCAGGAGATTTTGGAGCACTTCATGCTTCCTTCTGCTGAAAAGCTTTATGGAGATGAAGATTTAGTTTTTCAGCACGACCTGGCACCTGCTCACAGTGCCAAAACCACTGGTAAATGGTCTACTGACCATGGTATTACTGTGCTCAATTGGCCTGCCAACTCTCCTGACCTGAACCCCATAGAGAATCTGTGGGATATTTGTGAAGAGAAAGTTGAGAGACACAAGACCCAACACTCTGGATTGAGCTTAAGGCCGCTATCGAAAGCATCCTGGTCCTCCATAACACCCTCAGCAGTGCCACAGGCTGATTGCCTCCATGCCACGCCGCATTGAAGCAGTCATTTCTGCAAAAGGATTCCGACCAAGTATTGAGTGCATAACTGAACATAATTATTTGAAGGTTGACTTTTTTTGTATTAAAACACACTTTTTCTTTTATTGGTCGGATGAAATATGCTAATTTTTTGAGATAGGAATTTTGGGTTTTCATGAGCTGTATGCCAAAATCATCAGTATTAAAACAATAAAAGACCTGAAACATTTCAGTTGGTGTGCAATGAATCTAAAATATATGAAAGTTTAATTTTTATCATTACATTATGGAAAATAATGAACTTTTTCACAATATGCTAATTTTTTGAGAAGGACCTGTAATTTTCGCAAAATTACTTAATATTATGTTATGACTTCAAAACAATTTTAACATCCTGAGAGATTTGAAAACTGATACTTTTGGAAGTTAGTGTCACATACAGCTTCATATGTATGGGTTTTTCTATCTCAGTAGGTATACTTGGTAGGTCATGTGTTGTGTTGTTGATACAGTGTTGTGCTTGTAAAGTAAAGCACTTTGGTATGAATCTCATGAAACTATGGTTCAACAAAAATCTTAAACCTGTGTAGAAGGAAGTTAAAAAAAGCATGGTTGCATCAGTGAATGTGTCTTTATATCACTTTTGAGCTTGTTAAAACTGTAGGTTAGGTTTAGGGTTGGTTTGGTGGAGGGGTTTTGTATTTCCAACACAATAGAGCATTAATCTAGCATGACTGCCCGGACATTTGAATTCTGAATCGGCACAATGCATACCTGAAGTAATGTAGTAAAAACACAGCAATATGTGCCTGCACCAATGTAATAAAAATGTGGCCATGGTCACATATGGATGTTCAGAACTCCAGATGTTCATGGACACATATGTAATACACAGGAATATGTGTATTAGCACCTCTCATAGGAGACCCCCCCCCCCCAACAACAAATCCATCTGTCTTAAAGTGGTGGAACATAGTGCAGAACAAAGTGCAGCCATTAAGTTGTCCCAACAGGGTATTGTGTATCAATAAGTTAAATGAAAAATAAATAAATAAATACATAAATAAATAGAATTAAGAAAAGATTACATCTATATAATAAAAAGGGCATACCTGAAAGAAATTCACGCTTTCAACTTTTTGGTTACCAACATTCTGCAAAATATCTTCTTTTTGTGCTCAACAGAAGAAAGAATCTCATAGGTTTGCAACTTGAAGATGACACAATGATGACACAATTTCCATTTTTGGATAAACTTTCCCTTATGTAAGTAGTTTTAGTATAAGTAGCCTACAAGTTGCCTACAAGGAGTACTGCACTGAAGGTACACATAGTTTTATAAATTCACATAAAACATATTTGCATACTATACTTTGTGATGTAAATATGTAAAATATCACATATTTTATGAATAGGCACATACTGATTAGGTCAAATGGATTAACCCTGACAAAAGTCCTTGATATTCATGAAATTAATGTTATATTTTTTTAAATATATGATTATTTAAATAATTATCATGTGTAGGCTACACCCACGATTGTTTGTTTATTTATTTACTTATTATTGAACATGCAAGTGTTTTCATTCTTAGAAGTGTGTTAGTTAAATGAAAATAAATAAATAAATAAAAATAAATAGAATGAAGAAAATATTACATCTATGTAATAAAAAAGGTGTACCTGAAAGAAAATTATGCATTTTTTTAGGCTCATAGTATTCAATGGCTGTAGTAGGTGATTTCATATAATAATGTAAATGTAAACTCATTACTTGTCTGAATTTCAACATTATAATGGAATCATAAGCTACTAGTCATAAAAAGAATTAGGGTCCTTGACCAATTAGAATGAAATGCATCCAAACTGGATAAAGGGGCCTCAGTATTTTGCCCCTTACAAGACATAATGTCATAAAAGGGAGAAAAAGTTGTTTTTGATGCATTCTGAAAGCTCTTTGACCCTCCCTTTGTTTACCGTTGTTTACATGAAGCATACGTTGTGATATTCTACAAAATGGAGTCAAGCCACAGCAGACTGGATGAGAAGAATTGTTGAACAAAGCTGTTATTTTGTTTTCTTTGTGCACAAAAAGTATTATTGTAGCTTCATAAAATTATGGTTGATCTACTGATGTCACATGGACTATTGTACTGATGTCCTTACTTTTTTTCTGGACCTTGATCGTGGTAGTACCCTTGCTCTCTATGGGAGGGTCAAAGAGCACCCAGAATGCAACAATAATATATTAATTTGTGTTATGTACTCATACATCGCACTCAGATATACTATACAACTTGAGGGTGAATAATTAATGACAGAATTTTTCCATTTTTGGGTGAACTGTCCCTTTAAGCAATCTGTCAACCATTCACACACACACTCTCTCTCTGCAGAGGCGCCATGATCTGAAAACACTGAAATACAGCACTATACAAGTAAGCTGTATTTTAGCGATCTCCATTTGAGGTATTCTGCTTAAATGAAAGTGTCATGCAAATGTTGCCATTCTTCTGGAAAACTGCTGGTCTTTAAAGAACAGTCATCAATCAGGTAACTTGAACACAGTTTTTGAACTAAAAGCCATTATCTTTATCAATTACTAAATCACTTTGGGATCTTATATTTTTTTATTTTTTTTTTTTTCAAAGTTACTAAATCACTTTGAATAGAAGAACATTTTGATAATCCAACAAATTAGCATTTTTTTTTTTGACGACGCAAGGGCCAAGATGCTTATTCTGTGCTTATTCTGTTATATACCAGTATATACATTTTTTTTGTATAGTTCAGCAAACAAAAATAGGCCCCGACTGTTTTCATTAAATTGTCATTGTTATGTTTCAAGACTTGGTTTAAAATGTATTTTAACAAAGTTTATATTTTTACCAGGATTCTCTGTTCCCAGGACCCAACCAGAAGGACCTGTGGAAACATTTTCACCGGTGATAAATAGAAAAGGAATGCACAGAGATGCTAGGATGTATTGATACCAATTAGCATTAGAGGAACTTATAGTGATTCTTTTTCATGTTCTGTTTTTACACTGACCGGGAGCCACAACAGTACCCAACACACACAAATTGGAGAGGCTGGTCTTTACCTTCACTCTTCTCAGGTTTTCAAAAGGTCCAGCCAATGCCGAATGTATGCTTTTAGCCATTTTTATTTTGATTTTTCAAGGCAAGCAATCACACAAACTATATATGAATTTATTAAGGCAAATTACAATATATAAGAGACAAGGTGGTGTGAACTACTTGAATTAGATGATCAGGGAAAACTATTATTTTTTTCTGAAAATAAGCATAAAAAAATATTTTATGTAGCTTCTGAAGGGCAGTACTAAATGAACAGATATGATCTTTAAACAAAACAAGAAAAATGTACTCATCATCCTGTTCAAAATGTACACCCCAAACTCTTAATGCATTGTGTTTCCTTCTGGAGCATCAGTGAACAATGTTTTCCCTTTTTATAATAGTTAAGTATGAGTCCTTCATTTTTCCAGTGAAGAGATGGATCAAAAATTATTAGTCATTGTCGGACAGGGGCCAAATATGCAGAAGATCCTGGAAAACCAAAGAATTTGCGGGACTTGGGGGATTTTTCTGAGGAACAGCAGGCAGTTGAACTGCTCTGGACTCATGAAAATCTATCCCAAAACATAAAAACAGCTGTGGGTCATCCAGTGTATGTAAACGTTTGAACATTTTTATTAATATACATTTTTATTTTTATCAAATCAGTAAATGTAAATATCTATTGTGTAAAATTGCTTATTCGTGACAGTACTAAATAAAAATAGCATGCATTATGATCCCTCTTATTTTGTTAAAATGATTGCATATTCTGCTAGGGCACAGATGGACAAATTCAGTCCTGGAGGGCTACTGTCCTGCAGAGTTTCGCTCCAACCCTAATTAATTAAACAGACCTGAAGCTAATCAAGGTCTTCAGGATTACTAGAAGGCTACAGGCAGGTGAGTTTGATTTAGGGTTGGAGCAAAACTCTGCAGGGCAGCGGCCCTCCAGGACTAAGTTTGCCCATCTCTGTGCTAGGGGTATGTAAACTTATGAGCATAACAGTATCTTCTGTAGCTTCTAAAAAGCAGAATTAAATTTAAAAATATGCCACGGTCCTGATGGTGTCATAAGAGTTGTAGAATATGTGTGTGTGACTGTCTGATTGACAGAGAGGTAATCACTGTCCTGAGTGTCCATTGCAAGTGTATTCATTATTGTGTTTGTCTTTTGGTTAGTATACAATTATTATTATTATTATTTTTTTTGTTTTCAAAATTATATATATATATATATCATATATATATATATATTATATATATATATATTATATATATATATTATATATATATATATATATACTGTATATGTTTAATGATTTACTGTTAGTGTCTGTGTTTGCAAAATATTTAAAATAATTTTCTCAATCTAAATGATGTTGCAGTCCTGCTGAGTTTGTTTAATAATATTTGCAGTCCTGTTAATGTTTGCAGTCTAGCATTTGCTGAAAAATAAACACAGTTTTGTTGATGCCTTGCTGTGTTTGTGGCATTGTTGACAGTTTTTATAAGCGTATATGACACATTTTTGTATAGAAGGCCCGTAGCATTTAAAACATATTAAGTGTACAGTAATTTAAAGTCGTTTACTGAGACATGAGTGTCCGTTTACAGAGATTTAACTGCCTGGATTTTGCGGAGACTACTTCTCATGCACAGGGATGTACGTGGATTTACCGGTGAGTGAGTAAACATTTCCGTCCATGTCTGGGAGTTTATTGCATTAGTGAGCGGACTGGAAAACTGCCGCACACAAAAAGTCAGTTTCTGTCAGTATCCAGAAGTCAGAAACGCCAGGGCACATACACGGAAACTGCCAGAAACATTCCATTTACTTGTTTGTGCGCTGACGTGAACAGTTCGGAAATGCACCTTTTCATGCAGTGCAAGTTATGTCACAGTAACACAATAACAACTAATGCAAGTAGGCTAATAAAAAGACTTTTGACACTTGTTTTTCCTGACATGCATGTGTAAAAAGGTCCGTGTAAATGTCCAAGTTAGTTGCATGATAATTGCATTCTAAAAAAAAACATTTCCTCTGATGTAGCCAGTCATCTGCACCCGCTCACATGAGAGATCTGAGTATTAGCTGCACAATGAGTCAGTCTGTAATCACTGACCATCATTCACTTCCTCAGATGGGAATTAATTGGAATCAGATATTACAATGGTATTAAAAAAAAAAGAAAGAAAAAAAAGAAAAGACAAAGTATGCATATGGGATGGTCTGTTAAAGAAAGAAAAAAAAAGAATGGATGGATGGATGGATGGATGGATTACATGTATATAAATAAAAGTCGTGGCCTAGTGGTTAGAGAGTTTGACTCCTAACCCTAGGTTGTGGGTTCGAGTCTTGGGCCAGCAATACCACGACTGAGGTGCCCTTGAGCAAGGCACCGAACCCCCAACTGCCCCCCGGGTGCCACAGCATAAATGGCTGCCCACTGCTCTGGGTGTGTGTGCACTATGGATGGGTTAAATGCAGAGCACGAATTCTGGGTATGGGTGGGTATATATACACACATATATACACACAGTATATATAAAATTCATTTGTGTAAATATACAAAACCAGTCATAAGGGTCTTTTTTACATCATCTGAAAACCGAATACATAAGCTTTCCATTGATGTATGGTTTATTAGGATCGGACAATATTTGGCCGAGATACAACTATTTGAAAATCTGGAATCTGAGGGTGCAAAAAAATCGAAATACTGAGAAAATCTCCATTAAATTTGCCCAAATGAAGTTCTTAGCAATGCATATTACTAATCAAAAATTAAGTTTTAATATATATACGGTAGGAAATTTACAAAATATCCTCATGGGACATGATCTTTACTTAATATGCTTATAATTTTTGGCATAAAAGAAATATCAATAAATTTGATCCATACAAGCTTTTTTTTTTAATTTTTTTTATATATATATATTTTATTTATTTATTTATTTATCTTATGTTATTTTGGCTATTGCTACAAATATACCCCAGCAACTTTATATATATATAATTTTTATAATATATATAATTTATAATAATATATATATAATTTTTAAGTTCACTAAACCAACCTATATACAAAACAAGAATTCTTAGAATGTAGCTATGCATTGTGACATGCAGAGCCAAAATCAATTCAAATTCCAGCAGTAGAAGCACAGATTATATCCATGTGCACTTGACATCATCAGTATATCCTGATTTGTTTTCTTGACAGTAAAATAACCTGAATTTAATATCTTTGGTTACATTATTACCAATAGGATTTTTTAATTTTAATTTTTATTATTATTTTGGGTTAATTATTATACTTATTATTATTATTATTATTATTATTATTATTATTATTATTATTATCATCATCTTACTATTATTATTTATTTTTCTTTTATTTTTACAGATATTGATGGGATTTTAACATGTTGTTAAGTATATTTAGAAATGTGATCAGAAATATATTTTTATGTTCAGAGGTGGTGTATTAATTCATGATGTGTACTGTATGCATTTGTGGAATATAACTTTTAAAACAATGCATATATTTGTGCATAAAATGTTTCATTTCTATATGCATTTGTACAAGGATTTGAAACAGTTTTAACCTTTAATTAATTATATCCTTCTATTATAAAAGATGCAGTGACAACTAATAAATGAGTACATGAAATAAATGCTACAGTATGTGTTATCTACCAAGCATGTTTGTGAAAAATTTGAAAATGTTAGCAAATCATTTATTTATTTATTTTTTATTTTTCTGCCCATTCTAAATAAATAAAAGAAAATATGAGTGCATATAAATTGCTGGTTCATCATTTTAGTAAACAAACCCCTTTCATTTCCACATACTCTCCAATTGCATTCTTATATATGCTACTGCAGGCAATTTCCCAGCATGTCAGTGTATCCTCTACAAATCCTTTCTGACTGAGGTGTGTGGAATTACAACGTCACTCAAAGCTTATGAGATAAGTCATCCACGATCAGAGGACAAGAACCAATATCCAATCACAACTGCAAGGGATTTAGGGACATTTATTTCTATCAATGCCATCTGTCCTGCAGATGACTGCACATATGGTCAAGAGAAAAGGGGTAATTAAATATTTTGCCACGTGCAAAAATAAATAAATAAACGTGGTTCAATGCATTCAGCAGAAACAACTGTCTACACTGAATAAGTTAGTTAAAATGTGAACTTGAATATATCAAAGGGGTGCTATTATGCTTTTTCACTTTTTCAACTTTAGTTAGTCTGTAATGTTGCTGTTTGAGATTAAAAAAGATCTGCAAAGTTACAAAGCTCAAAGTCCAATTCAAAAGGAGATATTTTATTTAACAGAAATCACTTTTCAAAAACTACAACAAATGACTCGTTTGGACTACAACAAATAATTTCCAGGATTTGTGATATTACAAAGATCAACGAATGGGACGAGACCTGGTTGAGCTGCACTAGAGAAGGCAAGGAGTGTTATCACTATGTCGGAGACACGCTAATGTTCCCAAGGCAAACAAGCTTACAAATGAGCGAGTGGTTACAATCATCAGGGTTTAAATCACGCTCAAATTGATTTGATTTTGATGCAGTATTTAAACTGACGCTGGCAGCAGGCAACTATTCCCTACCAGGCGCAGAGTGCTGTCAGTCACAACACACACTGGCCCATCTAACCAATCACAGCACATTTTGTGTGACGCTGGCAGCAGGCTCATGCCATCGACCGAATGGGGACTGGGGAGAGAGGTATTGTAAATAATGTAAAAAAGTACAGTATTGTATGTGAACAATAATGTGTGGAACCTAGTATGAGAGCCTGTTCTAGTGCACCCCCAAAACACAAATCAAGACTCTGTAAAAGAGCATAAAAATAGGACCCCTTAAGCAAAATCTAAATTTGTACAAGCTTGAAGAAATGAGGACTCTAACAACCATGCTAGAAATTTCACAAGTTTGCACTTACTTGTAATCAGATTAAGCAAATAGTAAGCATAATTGGCGTGCTGTCCTGAGGGAAGACTCTCAGCCTGGAATATAGAGGATTTAGTTTCTAGCCCTTATGGTTCATAATTATTAGCACAAACGTGAGTGCAAATTTGGACTAGTGTTGGTGCTAAAGGGTTTGAGTTAGAGACTCCAAATTTGGTGTGGTTCATGTTTAGATTATCCTCTATCCATGTGCCAAATTTCACAGCTTTTATCATATGTTTCTGTGAGCTGCCATAGACTTCCAGAGCAGCAGCAGCAGAAGAAGAAAAAAGGCCCTGTCCCAAACATCACACTTCATGCACACGTACTGTAGAAGCCAGGGTGTCCTATTCATCATTTTAGCTTTCAGAAGGGTGCTCACAAGTTAGCATCTAGTAGTTTGATGGTAGTCTGTTGATTAATGTTGATCGTGTTTGCCATTCGTCATTTTAGATTTCAGAAGGGTGCTCGTAAGCACCACCTTTCATTTAATGAAAGTCTGTTGACTAATCTTTGAGGGTTAGGGTACGATTTGTGGCAGGGCCAATGAAGAAGAACAAGAAGAAAAAGAATGGATACAAAAGGTGTCATGGTTAAAAAGGCATAAGCAAGCTCAAATGCAACTCATATTTTTCATTATTGACACTATCAGGTGTATGATTGCGATGTTATAGAGTATGTTATAAATGCAATAAAGCATTGATATTTTAGCACCACTCATTAGACATTTCATTTCCAAACAGCCTCAATATGTACAAAAACTAACATTTTATGATGTAAGTTGTTGTATGTACCATGGCTGCTTGGAAATGATTCACATTAATCTGTTTCTGATAAAATTTGTATGGCATTTATTATTATTATTATTATTATTTATTATTATTTATTATTATTTATTTATTTATTTATTTATTTATTTATTTTTGTGAAACATGCAAGAAGCAACATAATATCATTTTGCAGAAATCTCGCCACTGGCACGTTTATCCAATTCCAATGAACCTGGGTTGCATTATCTTTTGTATTCCTGTAGTTAACATATTGCTAACTTAATCCCAATGCAATTTAAATTTAGATTACATATATATTTTGTAACATAGAGGAAAATAGCCTTAATGCATTTTTTAAAACATTTCCCAGATGTCTAGAAGTGCTGCGAACTGTTTAAATTATTAATACCATGCTGAAAATCGAGTGCTGAACCCAGTTTTTGAGAATGACACTTACTTTGAGGGCAAATAGAATAATATCTTGCCTTTTTGTCAATTGCCTCTGTTTTGCATGCATGGTAGATCATCCTGAGCAGGTAGGTCAGATCTCAGTGCACTAGAGAACTGTCAACATCTCATAGCAGAAGACTGTTGGTGAAAAAAAAAAGGTACAAAGCTATATTATGTATATGAATAAATTAGTGGCAATTGTGACAGACACAGGCTGTGCCGTATGTGTGACAACGTATGCCACAACACCCTCTCAGGATTCAGGAAAACATGTTTCCTTCTTTTCTTTAGTTGATTTGCTGGTGTGCCTTGGGTTCATTGTCTTGTTGCATCACTCAACCTTTCTAAGGTCATGAACTGCCTCCTGACATTCTCCTGTGAAATGCCTTGATTCTCTTTTGAATTCATTGTTCCTTAAATGATTGTGAGGTGTCCAGGCCTTAAGGCAGCAAAGCAGCACTAAACCGTGATGCTCTCACACAGACCCACACTTCCAATCTCATCTCCTTCACTGACTCCAATTAGCTTTTGGAGAAGTCATAACAAACACTCAGTATCATTAAAATTTGGAATTCAGTTAAGATCAGACCACATTTTTTGAGTAAGCAATTCACAGATTTTCTCGGTTGATGGATGTGCCTTGCAAAATGAACTGTTTCTGAATCAGAGCGTGCACATCAGTGAGAATAACAGTGACAACAGTCTACAGTATATATGTAATGTGTTTTACAGTTTATTGTACAGTTGGGTTGTTTATACCTGTTTATATTATTCCTGAAAATTTTTGTATTTTGAAATATGTAAAACAATATGTAATATATTGTATTGTATTAAAATTGTTGTAAAAAAAAATAATTCCTGTAGTTTTTTAATTGCTTATGCTCCCATTACTTTCTGGGAAATTATTTGTTTTGTTTTGTTGTGTTTTGCACTGCTAAAAAAACATTCCATTCCCGCCGGCTGGGCCTATTCGCCACTTGCCTGGTGCAGCCCACACCACTTGCACACCTGACACAAACCCTGACAGGACGGCCTGACCACACACACGAACACACACACATATACCGTGAACACACACCCAGAGCAGTAGGCAGCCATGGCACCCTTTGAATATATCACAGTACCACATGATATCACCATTAAGAATTAGTCCTCTGAGAGAAATCAAACAAATAAATTAATAAATAAATCTTGCAGGATGTAAGCTACAGTACGGCACAGGGCTGCTGGTAAACTATTCACATGCAGAGGGTCACAGATGGACAGTCCTGAAGCGTGTAATGTATGCAAATAACAGTATAAGTGTTGTGCAGTAAATTAGCATTCAGCTAGATCTGCTTTTTGACTGCGGGGAGAATACAGCTTAATCAAATTCAAAGTAAGAAGACTCTAAGATTTAGCATAACATCTTGAATAGCAGAAGACACAGTTATCCTGGGTAAGAGACACAATTAAGTTTGGAAGAAAAAATGTTAAACAGGGACGACTCCTGGAATAATTAGTCAGCAAGCAGGTTTAACCATCTGATATATTAAAGTATCAATGTGGACATTATCTTGGGATTATTGGGTTTGGCTGTTCAAAAACAAAACAAATTTTAATCCATAATGACAAAACAAATCTTAATTATTCACTTGATGGTAAGCTACTGGAAATTTGGGTGCTTCGAGTTTTGTTGATCTCAATGATGCTTTTGTATTGAAGTTTTCATTTTTAAAATGCATTGAAATTAAGCAAGCAACAGCTAACTCTCTTTTGGGAATGTCTTCCAAACCGCCAGATAACTCAGCCAGGCTTGAGGAAGGAGGCCCAGTCCTCAGCCGTCACCAAACATCACAGCATCATAATGTGTCATGTAGCAACAAAACATTTTTTTGGGCAGAGAAAATCCGGTTACACATTATTTCGATAGTCCAATTTAGACATTCTAGTAACTGTAAGTAACTTTGCAAACTACATGTCAGCTAACTCTCATTAGAGCATTTTAAGACTGGTTAGGTTAGGGTTAGTAGAATAAGTTCTGTAATTGCAGAGCTAATTATAGTCAGTAGAACGTTTTCTTGAGTGACCATCAAAAGAAAGTGTTAGTAGATATTAAGCAGACAGTCTACTTATACTCTAACTGCTAGTTACATGTAGTTGCAAAGTCATTTATAGGTAATTGAATGTCTAAAGTGGACTATCAAAATAAAGTGTTACCGAAAATTATCCCTCCAGAATCCACGCAGACGAACAATATTCCATCAGAGCTCCTCTTACAAGAAAATACAGGTACATTATATCAGAATAAATAAGAAAAGAAGACTCTTCAGTGTCTTTGATATAGGCCTACTAGCACATTTTAGTTAAAGACATCTGCTGGTGCCGAAACTAAGTTCTAAAAATAAATGGACATTCATCTTGCTTAAGGCCAATGCTACTGGCTAATTGGCAGCTCTAACTGTGACATACTTTAATCAATATCACACCGTTCTTGTTCATTTAGGCCAGAGGAGAAACTGAAGTTTCTTTTCTCCATTTCTGTCACATTATTAAGGTTTGGGTTCCCTGCCACTGTTGCCTTTGGTTTGCTTAGTCAGGGTCACATATGAATTAATATTGATTTGATATCACTGACACTATCAGATGAGAACAAAACTTGAAATTAATTAAGCTGAGTAAGTATTGTCTTCTGCTTTGTAGCTGAACTTGTTGTTGATAACTGATGAATTTTGAATTTAACTGAACTGAGCTTTGTATTGAACGTTTTATAATGAATAAACTATAACAACTATTGAACTGACCTGATTTAACACTGAACTGACTGGACCTGAACAGTTGCTTTACAACAGAATTTGGATTTGTCTCATTTTTTAAGTTTGCATAATTGATTCTGCTACTTTCCTGTTTAATAGTGTGAAGTTGCTTTGAAACAATCCAAAGAGCTATAAAAATGAAGTTGACTTGACTTAATAAGTGGGATCAAAATCTGTCGTAATTCAAAACATATGTGCTATATTTCAGATGCAAGCCATATGCATTGTAATTGGCTGGTTTTATGATGCAATTTATTGAAATGCTCTGCCACAGCAAATGAGACACAAGACGCAAATTGCAGATTTATGTTCAGCTTTACATATTTTTAAACATGCATGCTGTTTTACCAACAAATGTTTTTAGAAAATGGCATTTTCATGGCTCCTTTCTGGTGAAACAATCTTCCCGACTCCATCCATACAGCTGAATCTCTCTCTGCTTTCAAAACTCCTGAAGACATGACTTTTCTGTGAGTGCTTGATTTATTTGATTATTAATGCACTAATTAAACTCTACAAAAAGTCTTTAATAGTCTTTCACCAGTGTCTTATCCACATTTGTAATTTACTTTAATTCTTATCTGTATAAATATATTTTAGTTATTATGCTGCCCGCAGTTGGAATCAGCTTTCAGAAGAGATCAGATGTGCTAAAACATTAGCCACTTTTAAATCTAGACTCAAAACTCATCTGTTTAGTTGTGCATTTATTGAATGAGCATTGTGCGACGATACTATTAGAGATAAAATTGTAACCATGCATCCGTCAGCTTTGTTGGCATTAGTGAAAGTGCATTAGCATGGTTTAAATCATACTTATCTGACCACCATTAATTCATAGCAGTGAATGAAGAGGTATCATATCAATCATAAGTGCAGTATGGAGTACCTCAAGGCTCAGTACTAGGGCCGTTACTTGTCACGCTTTCAATGTTACCCCTGGGAGATATCATCAGGAAACACTGTGTTAGCTTTCACTGTTATGCTGATGACACTCAGCTCTATACAACTTTGCAGCCCAGCAAAACATACCAATTTGAAAAACAAATGGAATGCATAGTCGATATAAAAAAAACTGGATGACGAGTAATTTCTTACTGCTAAATTCTGAAAAAAAAAAAAAAACAAACAGAGGTGTTAATTATCGGACCTAAAATCTCTGCATGTAATAACCTAGAACACTGTCTAAGACTCGATGGCTGCTCTGTCAATTCTTCGTCATCAGTTAGGAACCTAGGTGTGCTATTTAATAGCAATCTTTCATTTGAAAGCTACATTTCTAGCATTTGTAAAACTGCATTTTTACATCTCAAAAATATATCTAAATTATGACCTATGCTCTCAATGTCAAATGCAGAAACATTAATTCATGCTTTCATGACCTTAAGGTTAGATTATTGTAATGCTTTATTGGTTGGTTGTTCTGCCCACTTTATAAACAAACTCCAGCTGGTCCAAAATGCAGCAGCTAGAGTTCTTACTAGAACCAGGAAATATGACCATATTAGCCTGGTTCTGTCAACATTGCACTGGCTCCCTATTAATCATAATATAGATTTTAAAATCTTGCTTATTACTTATAAAGCCATGAGTGGTTTAGCACCTCAGTATTTGAATGAGCTCTTATTGCATTATAGTCCTCCACGTCCGCTGTGTTCTCAAAACTCTGGCAATTTGATAATACCTAGAATTTCAAAATCAACTGTGGGCAGCAGATCCTTTTCCTTTATTTAGCGCCAAAATCTGGAATAACCTACATTATATTGTTCAGGAGGTAGACACACTCTGTCAGTTTAAATCTAGATTAAAGACCCATCTCTTTAACCTGGCTTACACATAACACACTAACACATTTCTAATATTCAAATCCGTTAAAGGATTTTTAAGCTGCATTTATTAGGACAACCAGAACTGGGAACAGTTCCAATAACAAACAATATACTTTCTACATCATTAGAAGAATAGCATTTACACTGATATTAGTATGTCTTTTTTTTTTTTTTTTTTTTTTTCTTATTCCGAGGTCACCATAGCCACCAGATCCAGTCTGTATCCAGATCATATGGTCACTACTGTCACTCGGATCCAGTACGTATCCAGACCAGATGGTGGATCAGCACCTAGACATGACCTCGACAGCTCTGAATGTCAGCGGAGACCAGGACAGCTACTGTAGATGCACCCCAGAGACAGATCCCCAGTAAAGACCTTGTCTTCTAGATGGCCACCGAGACAAGACCACAAGAACCAGTTGAGTCCTCTTCACAATCTGATTTTGCTGCAACCTGGAATGGAACTGCTGGTTGCGTCTGGTCAGAGGAGAACTGGTCCCCTGACTGAGCCTGGTTTCTCCCAAGGTTTTTTCTCCATTCTGTCACTGATGGCGTCTTGGTTCCTTACCGCTGTCGCTTCTGGCTTAGTTGGAGACACTTAATATCCAGCAATATTGTTGACTTGATTGCACAGATACTATTTAAACTGAACTGAGCTGAATGATGGCATCACTGAATTCAATGATGAGCTGCATTATTTGAATTTTGTGTTTTTGGCATATGTTGTGTTTGTTGAGTATAGGGTGTATGATGAGTTTCGTATGCATGATGACATTCGTACAATCTGTATTGTTAAAAGCACTATATAAAAAAGCAATATGACTTGACTCATACTGTTTTTTTACACCAAAATGAAAAAAAAAATGTTTCCAGTTTTGTTTGATTACTTAGTACTCAAACTCACTGAGCAAAAAAGTAAAAAGAAATGATTTATGCAAAACAAAGTCAGAGTCCAAACCTTGTGGAATATTATGAAAAAAGATGTTACCAGGGCCATGGGAGACAATGCATCAGTGTTCATATTAGAAGCAGCAGGAAGGGATGGAAGTCTGGCCTTGTATATGAGGCTATTGTGTGAGATGCAATTGAGAGCATCCAGGTTCTGTAATCACTTTCAAACAGATGCTGTGCGCTTCATACCGCATCCAATCCAAGACATACAATGGAGCGCTGTGGACTAGAAAGCACCATTAATTTAGTACTTTCTTAAAGCTGTTGTAAAACCAGCTCTCCACACCTTTAGGAATACAAACTCAAAATTCTAAATGTCTCAATAATTAAACACATTTCACTCCAAAATGATATATATATATCACCACAGGAACTTTTTCACTCTGCCAGCATTTCACCATCTTTATGCAAATTTATATATATATATATATATATATATATATATATATATTTATTTATTTATTTATTTATTTATTTATATATTATTTATTTATTTCTATAAGTGTTGACGTGACCTGGACATCTTCATTCAGATTTCATGACATTCGCCTGGAGGAGGTTATTGGGCAGTGAGAAAAATTCTAATTACATGCTAATTACAAATCATAACTCAGATCAACTAGTCTGAACTCACATATCATCAACTTCATGTAGGGGTCTAGCTTTCAACAAAGACAGATGTTGTCTGGTGAGACGAGGCAGAGGGAGCAGACATTCATCTGACCTTATCAGACACTCTAAATAAACAGCATTGTGAGAAATAAGAACAGATCAATGCACAGCGAGAGTCATCCATCTCCACCATTGAAAGCCTCTGGTCTATTTAGCTGTTTGATAAAAAGTCCATTAAAGCATGTCTAATTAAATGATAAGCTCAAATGAAATCACAGGTTGGAAAGATTTGCAGTAACCACCTAATGGAGTGGCGAGTGATCTAATAATCACAAACAAACACAACTATAGGCACAGCAGCTGAGATAGTCACCACGCAATTTGATTTGACTTTATATTGAAACACTGAGCTGCCATAGGCTAATTGGATTATATGATGTGTCGTGGCCGGTCAAGTCCCGGCATGTTCTGAGATATCAGTGCTTTACATCCAAGATATGTGAGTAAAGAAGGTCAAGATGCATCAGAGAAGAGACTTATCTCAACACTGCGGTCTTATGAAGCGAAATAATACAATTAGCTCATTGAAGCAGCTTCTTTTATAGTTCCATCTGATCAGTTACTAGTATAATAAATATGCTTATGATGAAAAGCATAATAAAGAAAAAAATATAACTGCACACTCACGTAAGCATAGTTTATTAGTTACCACCGTTTCGGCAAAAGAAGTTGCCTATAAGGAAGATTGTTCTTTAATGACAATGGATACCGTTGTACATCGCTTAAACACCCGCACACTGATAAATCAGTTCCTATTATAGGAATAATAAGCTGTAAAACAAAAGCGGCTATTTATGTGATGACATGCCCTTGTGGTAAATCATATGTAGGAAAAACAAACTGAGAACATAAAACATGCATTGCAGAACATCATAGTATAAGATATAGAAATGATCCATTATCCCTTAGTGATGCATTTGGTTGAGTTTAAACAAGCGATTGCCTCTTTGCATTATATAGGAATCGAGAGGACACTTTTACCAAGAAGAGGAGGTGACTTGCATATAAAACTTTAGTCTCATATGGTTTAAATGTAGATTTTGTTTTGGGTTGTTTTATATGAATGTTATGATATTGAATGTGGATTGGATTTGCCCTTGTGTATTTTGTTTTATTTGTATTTACCTTTTTTATGTACTTTGACACTGTTTTTGTTAATGTTATGAACATTTGTGATGTAAATGCAATTATTCATTACATTTATTATATATTGTTTTTGATTTATGTAAGAGTTCAAATGTTGTCTACTAATTATTTATTGGTGAACTGTATGTCATTATCTTCACCTATGCGTGATTATTTTCCCGATTTATATTGTTCACCACTTGATAGGAAATCATGCCTTGACAAAGGCTACTTGTTTTGCTGAAACGTTGGTAACTAATAAACGATGCTTGAGTGTGCAGTTATATTTTTGCTTTATTTAGTTTGCTCCTTTACCTTGCACCTCTAAAAGGTGAGCGTTTGTTTTATTTATTGTTATGATGAAAAGAAAACAGACCAGGAGGCCAGAGTAATAATTGCTGTAATTTAGTCTTTTGTTGTCCACGGTTACTCTGCTACCCGAAGATCTGATGTTATTACTCAGAGGTAGCTCTTTCATGAATCAGAAGACTTAATGTAGATCATGTTTCATTTAAATATCATAATTTTGTCTTATGGTGTGATTTTAGGAAAAATAACTAATTGTTTGCAGCGAGTACAAAGTGTGGTTTTCATCAAAAAACAAAAACAAACAAACAAACAAATAATAATAATAATAATAATAACAAAACTTTAAATAACCCTGATTTTAAGCCTAAAACAGATATTTTCTTAAAAGTTGTATCTCAATTCTGATTGGTTGATTGGAATGTTGTACTTGGTGAAATTATGCTTACTATACACACACACAGACACAAACACACACGCACACACACACACACACACACACACACACACCCTTTAATTCCATTGAATGTCATGATACAACTTTTTCATTATCCAATCAAGTATATATATATATATATAGTGAGGGCGATTTCACCAAGTACAACATGTATATATATACATATATATACATATATCCATATATATATATATATATATATATATATATATATATATATATATATATAAACACACATCCCTGATGTCAATAAATGTTTCTCCTTTTAACTTATTTGCTACCTATGAGAAATAATTGAGCTATTATAGATTATTTATGTATTATTATATTATTATTATATTTATTTAATATCCTATGGATATTTAAATTAGGGATAACAAATGTGATTAACAACAATACTGACAATGAGATAAAAGCAACATTGGAATGTTTTATTCATTCATGTTACATTTTATTTTATTTTATTTTTTTTAGAAAACAAAACAACCATTAAATACAAAGATAAAAAGCAACTTTATGGCGAGTGCCTCACCATATTCCAATAGTAGCATTTCTGTTTCCTTTATATAGTTGCGTATATTTCTTTTTTTACTGCACTCAATGACAGCGGGCAGTAGCACTCAAAGCAGACAGGTCACAATGGATTGCAATGACACATGAAACAGGCATGCATGAGTGATCCTCTTCACGTACCCCCCCCACACACACTCATATAAAAATGTGTTGGCACATTAAAGACAACATCTAGAAACAATTTTGTTTGTTTGTTTGCTTGGCAAAATATATATATTATATATATATATACACACACAAACACAAAGAAAACAAGAAATAAACCCAGAAACCCTCTTTGTATCTATTCTTTTGACTTGCCTGTCAAAATACTGACACTTTCGAGTGTCACTTTCAGATTTAAAGGTGAAGTGTGTAATTTTTGCACCACTAGCATCACCAAACATTTGCAAGATTTGCAAGGAAAAAAAATCACCATTTTCAAACAACAGTCCTGAACATGCCCCCATTTCTCACTGGTCAGCCAAAAACGTAGTCCCACCCCAAAGTCACACCATTGGTTGAGTCAATGTTTGATAGCGCCACAGTGTTACGCTTTTGATGAGAATCAATGGGTCACTTATGGTCTCTGCACATTAAGCTGGGAAAGGAGATTAATGTCAAAAAATTATACACATCACCTTTCAGTAATTCAATGAAAAGAAAAGCTCCACCAGCCATCACATCCTTACATTCAAGCAATGCTTTCCAGCAAAACTGGGTTTCATCAGCACAGTAGATCGCCCCATGTACAGAGTTTAACAATACACGTAATGTACAAATACAATATCACCCATGTCATCACATGGTTTCGTTTTCCTTTTTTCCACCTGCTTGCTGTGTAAGGCAGAGAGCCAGTCATGTGATCAAAGATGATGTGACATAATCTCAAAGCTGTTGAAATCTCATTGATTCCCTCGATGTTTGGCAGGAATATCTGGCACAGGAGGTCAGAAACGTCAAAACAGAAAATGCACAGAGGACAATAGAGGTTGAAGGTTAGAGAAATGTGCCGAGTCTTGCATTCCCACTCTTCCTGTAGATGTGCATTCTCACTGGAGGACAGAAAGGCTCATTCATATGGGCTGGACTGGCCCAAGCCGATGGAAACAGAGGAGGCGAGGTGAAGAGGTTGAAGCCAGTGCTGATCGGGTCTTGAGCTCTTGTGTTATCTGACCTCCAGGCATTCCAGGTACTCCAGAGCCAGCTCATAGCAGAACCTGTACTGCTCCTGCCGACAACAGCAAGGTCACGTCAGTTTCTCTGGCAACATTCAGACTGTATTCTAATTATATTTTATGATGTATCCTATTCTTGTAAGCATTCTGGTGTAGAACCTTGTATATCTTAATTTAATGCTGCATATTGAGCAGCGGATGATGTTCAATCAATTTATGAGATACATATCTGAGGAAAACTGCATTGTTGCGCTCAGTGTGGAAAGGCCTCTGCATCAGGGGTCTAAGAGCATTTGTCAATGTCGAATTGATTTAGCTAACCAATCAAATTCAAGTAGGCGGGGTTTACTGTTCACAGAAGCAGAGCACGATTTGCAGCATGAAGTGTCAGTTTTAACATCGAAAGCGAGTGAGGTAGAAGTAGCTTAACATTTAATATCTGACAACTCTTTTATGATAGAAATGTTAAACAACTAACAGTAATATCCAGTAATGCAATCTACTCTACTTTTTTCTTTCGCAAATTAAACCGTTTTAAATCAAGCCGACACCTTGATATCAACTTGATCAAGATGATTTTAAATTAAGTTTGGACGCTTTAATGTTTATGTAGGCCAATATGTTTGATATTTAATTTACATCAAATTAACATCATGTCAAGTTTTTGATCTCACTTTGATTTGGATATTTGACTTGATTTTTGTAGTTTTTTTTTTTTTTTTTTTTTTTTTTTTTTTACATCAAACTGATGTCTTTTCAACATCAGTTGCCCCCTGGGAAGCAAATGTGAAGAGACATGAACTGTTTAGCGTTTTCGACATATTGGGCATATAAATAAGAGTGAATGTGTGCATATTTTATAATATTATTTTCAAATAGTTCAAAATGTTTACTTCCCAACTAGAATTAGAACTCGTCTTCTTCAGTGTTCTATATATATATATATATATATATATATAGAGAGATATATATATATATATATATATATATATATATATATATATAATAAATTGGCAACACGGAAAAATAAAAGCTTCATATAAAACAAAATATTAGTATTTTACTTTTAAGTTTACAGTAAAATAATTGTATTTTTATTTAATACTCCCTTTTTAATTTAAAATATATTAATATTATCACACTTTATTATTTTGTTTATTGTTTTTAAAAAATAAATAAAGTGCAATAATATTATTATCACTATTATTATTATTATTATTATTATTTTATAGTTATATTTAATGGGTCACAAGCAAACACCTAAGCAAACACCACTAATTAGTTCCTGACACAAGTAAGCACACTAACCATAGACTCCACCATGTTGGGCTTGGAGTTGCGGAGAGTCTTGACGGCGTAGAACACGTCCACCATGTTGTGATGGTGCACCATCTCCATTATCATGGTGCAAGCGCAGAAAGTGCCACTGCGTCCGCCGCCATTCTACAGACAACGATATGTCAATCCATTAGCATCTTCAAGAAAAGCAGCAGCTTGTAACACATGAAGGAGCGGGATCTGAGCAGCACTTTCAAAGCTTGTGTGGATTATTGTATTAGAGATGTCTGGAGGGGATAGCTGTGAAAGACGCATATTTGTGCCACCACATTCTGCCAGACATCTGCAACACTTTTGAGCATGAAGGAATGGAAAGTACCAGTGTGCTCTGGGGAAAAGACATGCAATAAAAATGTCACATCCTACTGAGCTAAGATAATTTCCCCTGGGCTACTGATAGAGGAAGGGCACCCCAGCACAGATGCTTTGAAGCCTGATATGCTGCGTCTGTACCACGCTCTCATTAACAGTGGATAGATGTATTAAATTACAGGCAAGTGCAGGTGGCAGGTAGTAACCGAGGCCAGAGCACTAAAAAGTCAAATACTGAGGAAAATGAAGACATGAAAAAGTGGCCGGAGATTAAGAGCTTTAAGCAGATTTTCACAGTTGGGTGGTCATGGCAATTGCTGGAGCACAGGAGCAAAAGAGACCTGGATTGTATAATCAACACGATGAAGTGTAATTGCTCTCCAATTAGCATGTGGGGGCGGAGCTGTGTGTAACTTACAGGCAGTGCACTACAGTGCGACCATCACCGCACTCCCTCTGCCACTTCTGCACTTGTGCCAGCAGGTTGAGAAAGGCCTTCTTAGAGTCTGGGATTTCACGATAAGCCGACCAGCGCAAGAACTGGAAATGTCGCACTACCAGATGACCTTCCTGCAGCTGAATGATAAAGACAGAGAGAAAACATTAATAAAAGAGAAGTATAACTGCAGGTCAAATTATTTTGCAGGTGTTTTCAACAGACAGGGGAAACTTTGGTGTCCATTTACTTACAAACATACATATATACATACATACCAATTATGCTTACAGGGGCAGATTAGTGCTTATTTGCACAACACTTTGCACAACAATTATTGTTGACACTTACCATGGTGTATGATTTGTAAACTAATATCAGTCCAACTGTTGCACTTCATTCTACAGTCTGTGCACTTACGTGTACTTACTTAAGGGTAGGTTAATGCTTAGTTTTTGTAATTACTATAATGAGTACATAGTAAACACATATAGAACAGGACTGTAAAATAAAGTGCTACCTGTCCCACTACTACTTTAAGTTAAAAAAAAAAAAATGTTTGGTACAATGTACCTTTTGTATTTATATTGAATTGCAAAACACATCTGCTCAGGGTAGGGTTGACTGTGTAATTATATGTAATTATATAGTAAATACAGAAATTAATAACAGATGTTATTACAGGAAGGTGTTTTTAAATATAAGTACAATGTAAAAAAAATATCTACACATTAAGTGCATTGTATCAAATGATTAATTTAAATGTAAGTACATAAGTAGTTATGGACACTTCATATAATATGTATGACTTTCATAGTAAACTTGCTTAGTAGCTCACCTGGTAGAGCATTGCAATTGGGTGCAAGTCACAATAAAAGAGCTGGAAGTCTTAGGTCAGGTTTAGTGAAGGTGGTATGTTATTTTTAAGTGTGATAGAGACCTTTTAGTGCCACTCAATGCACATTTCATTTGATAATTTCAAGATTCACTTTCATCTGTTTTGGATAAAACTGAACACACTTTTAGAAGCATTTTACGTCAAAAGTGCCATGGAACGTGCAAGAAGCATTGTAATGTAATTTCTCAGAAATGTCACCACATGCATGGTTTTCCAGTGAGCATAGGTTCAATCTGAATTTTCTAATGATGGTGCTATTTAGCAACATGATCTACTGTATCAATAACACTCTACACATTATACCTTTTTGGGGAAGCAAGACTTACCATTCCAATAGAGTGGCTCTCTCTGGGGTCCTGTGAAGAGGCATTACGGGACATTTTCTGACAATGACATGGAGTGTTTGCCTGGCTTGCAGAGTCTCAAAGAGAGAGGGGACGTAGGGACTGACATGGGCTAGCCAAACTGACACAGGCACGGATGGGAATGCAGCTAAAGGTTGACAGCCTGCCTGACAGGAGTGCTAAAGGGGGCTAGCAATGAGAGGTGCAACACTTGGGACAAGATTTCAAAGAGACAGGATGTTGACAATAAAGTCTTCAGGGAGGACTAAGGTCAGCTAGAGGTGTGAGAAAGTGCCTTTTTATTCAGACAAGTCGATATCAGAAGCACAGACCACACTGAGAGATACTGACACAATACGTACAACTTTATCTCTCTCACACATGCATGTACAGTGAGAAATAAACAGGTCTAATTCCAGCAGTGCAGTGCCACCAGTGCTAGTTTGTGACTTTTAATGACTGACCACACATTTATACCTTTATACCTTTGCTTTAATTTAATCGGTATTGAATTCAATTTCTAAAAGACTCTGAAAAGATCATTTACCCATTAGCTTCAGTTAATTAACCTTTTCCGGAGTGGCCCTGAACTCAGAGAATCTCCAGTCCTTAAAAAAAGATGGACGTGGAAGATGGGTCATTCTTCTAATGAGGTCTGATTTTAATGAGGTACTGTTATAAATGTCAGTGCTAACACTGGGTGAAAACAGCTCATGATTGGAAGGCACGTACAGGTGATAACATATATCTGAAGATGACTTATTTGGCCCTATAGACTCACGCGTGTGATGTTGGTCACTCTGAATAGGCGAGTGACGACGTTGTCATCAGTGGATCTGGAGAGCAGCTCCACTGTCATGGGTCCAAACTGCTGCATGCCTGTTTCAGGCCAGTACTGCAGACAAGGCTGACAGAGAGAAGGACACAGTTACAGATGCAAATTGGTATTTTAACACACTCCTGTACAAAGGATACATCAAATGTATTGTTTAATAAAGGGGCAGCGACCATCGGTGACAAATCAGGATTAAATAATGTCCACAAAAAAAATAAATAAATTCTAGTTTGAAACACCAGTGCCAATAAATGTTGTTAAACTTTTTATATTTTTATATTTTATATTATATATATATATAATTTCATGTTAGTTTTCATTATATATACTGTATAAGTAAGCATATATATAGTGTATAAGTAAGGGATATATATGCTGTATAAGTAAGGGATAATGCATGGCTAGCTGTGCATTAAACAATTTTAATGCACGACGTGGGGGCATTTTAAAGTTCTCTTAATGGTGTATAAACCTTTACATAACCAAGCACCTAGTTATCTCTCACAGCTGCTGCATTTTTTATACTCCCACTAAAAGTCTAAGATCCAGTTACCAGAATCTCCTTTTAGTTCCTCAGTCTAGATTAAAACATAGAGGGGATCGAGCTTTTTCTGTGGTTGGGCCTCGGTTATGGAACAATCTGCTGCTTGAGACAAGAGTGGCACCTTCCCTATCCATTTTAAGTCTCCTTTAAAAACACACTTGTATGAACTGGCCTATTAATATCCCATTTTTATTACATAGTATTACGGTCTTGTTTATCTGTCATTCCTTGGGTTTTAAATTCATGTTTTATTATTTCTGTTTTATGTGTTTATGGTTTGATTTTAATGTTCAGCACTTTGGTCAGTCTTGTGGCTGTTTTTAAATGTGCTTTATAAATAAATGAACTTGAACTTGAACATGAACATGAATGGCGAGGCCCAGCTGGCCGCCACACAAATTTCCGCAATGGACACACCACTAGACCATGCCCAAGACGAGGCGATGCCTCTGGTGGAATGGGCCTGTACACCAATGGGACAATATTGACCGAAGGTTGGTAGACTGTAGCGGCTCAAAAGTTGGGCCCTTCAGGGCCCTCACTACAGTGGGCAGATCCCATGAAGGGACAGTGAGGGGGCGAGTCGGATTCAGCCTCCTGGTGCCCCTCAAGAAGCGGACATCTGCATTGTTCCTGCCCACTTATTGGCCCGCAATAGGGGCATGAGAGGCCGCTATAGCTGCTACATAAACCTTGAGAGGTTCTGTATGGGGAACGTCCCTTATCCAGCAGCTCTTGCAGAAATGAAAACACCACTGACAGATCAGAGGTAGAGGGGTCTTCGCTGCAGTTTAGGCACCAAGCGGAGAAAATAGACCACTTAAGGGCATAGAGACGTCTCGTAGACGGGGCAGTAGGTAGGTGTCGAGGTAGTTCATCTGCATCAGAGGGGAAAGAGCTGCGTCAATGCACTTCGTAAAGTGCGGGGAACCACACGGGGGCTATCTGGATGTGAAACCAGTCCCCTGGACACACTTGCGAGAGGATCTGTTGCAATGTAATTATCCTGAACAGGCGTTTCATGAGGGCGCGGTTCAGGTGCCTGAGATAGAGGATGGCCTTAGGTTGCCATCCTTTTTGGGGATGAGGAAGTAGCGGCTGTGGAAGCCTTACTCGCACTGAGCTGGGGGAACTGTCATATGTTGCTTTTATCTGTGGGAGATTTTTCTATTCGGATTTCTGTGGGTGATATTGTTTGATATATTGTTTGGTGAGAACCAAGCAGCTGAATCGCGGGGTTATTCGAGCGAATTGCAGTTAATAACCTCGTTTTATTATCCCCAAAACCCAGTCTGGCATTTCGGGGATGGCCTGCCAGGCCTCAGCCCATTTGACAAGGGGTTGGATTAACTCGAGTGGCTGGTCTCTGTATGGGGACCCCACACTCAGAAGAAGAAATTTGCTCTCTTTGAAAATGCTTTCAAAAAATGCTGTGCTACACTCAATGCTCTCATAGCGAGAACAGTCAGCCCCCGTACGCTATATATTATATATATATATATATATATATATATATATATATATATATATATATATATATATATATATATATACAGGTCCTTCTCAAAAAATTAGCATATTGTGACTTAAAAGTCATTATTTTCCATAATGTAATGATAAAAATAAAACTTTCATATATTTTAGATTCATTGCACACCAACTGAAATATTTCAGGTCTTTTACTGTTTTAATACTGAGGATTTTGGGCATACAGCTCATGAAAACCCAAAATTCCTATCTCAAAAAATTAGCATATCATGAAAAGGTTCTCTAAACGAGCTATTAACCTAATCATCTGAATCAACTAATACTAACTATAAACACCTGCAAAAGATTCCTGAGGCTTTTAAAACTCCCAGCCTGGTTCATTACTCAAAAGCGCAATCATGGGTAAGACTGCCGACCTGACTGCTGTCCAGAAGGCCATCATTGACACCCTCAAGCGAGAGGGTAAGACAGAAAGAAATTTCTGAACGAATAGGCTGTTCCCAGAGTGCTGTATCAAGGCACCTCAGTGGGAAGTCTGTGGGAAGGAAAAAGTGTGGCAAAAAAAACGCTGCACAACGAGAAGAGGTGACCCGGACCCTGAGGAAGATTGTGGAGAAGGACCATTTCCAGACCTTGGGGGACCTGCGGAAGCAGTGGACTGAGTCTGGAGTAGCAACATCCAGAGCCACCGTGCACAGGCGTGTGCTTTTGAACCAGAAACAGCGGCAGAAGCGCCTGACCTGGGCTACAGAGAAGCAGCACTGGACTGTTTGCTCAGTGGTCCAAAGTACTTTTTTCGGATGAAAGCAACTTTTGCAATGTCATTCGGAAATCAAGGTGCCAGAGTCTGGAGGAAGACTGGGGAGAAGGAAATGCCAAAATGCCTGAAGTCCAGTGTCAAGTACCCACAGTCAGTGATGGTCTTGGTCTTGGGTGCCATGTCAGCTGCTGGTGTTGGTCCACTGTGTTTTATCAAGGGCAGGGTCAATGCAGCTAGCTATCAGGAGATTTTGGAGCACTTCATGCTTCCATCTGCTGAAAAGCTTTATGGAGATGAAGATTTCGTTTTTCAGCACGACCTGGCACCTGCTCACAGTGCCAAAACTACTGGTAAATGTGTTTACTGACCATGGTATTACTGTGCTCAATGGCCTGCCAACTCTCCTGACCTGAACCCCATAGAGAATCTGTGGGATATTGTGAAGAGAAAGTTGAGAGACGCAAGACCCAACACTCTGGATGAGCTTAAGGCCGCTATCGAAGCATCCTGGGCCTCCATAACACCTCAGCAGTGCCACAGGCTGATTGCCTCCATGCCACGCCGCATTGAAGCAGTCATTTCTGCTAAAAAGGATTCCCGACCAAGTATTGAGTGCATAACTGAACATAATTATTTGAAGGTTGACTTTTTTTGTATTAAAAACACTTTTCTTTTATTGGTCGGATGAAATATGCTAATTTTTTGAGATAGTAAAATGGGTTTTCATGAGCTGTATGCCAAAATCATCAGTATTAAAACAATAAAAGAACAATTTCAGTTGGTGTGCAATGAATCTAAAATATATGAAAGTTTAATTTTTATCATTACATTATGGAAAATAATGAACTTTTATCACAATATGCTAATTTTTTGAGAAGGACCTGTATATATATTTATTTATTTATTTATTTTTCTCTCTCTCTCTCTCTCTCTCTCTGGAATTATTGTTAGCTATTATAGGAATATTTATTATATATATATATGTGTATTGACAATATTGACAACTTGATCAAATATTAGCCGGTAACACTTTACAGTTAAGGTCCTATTTGTTAAAATTCACGAATTTAATCCACCATAATTTAGGGTAGTTAACACATTAACTAACATATAATAACAATGAGAAATACATTTGTTACAGTATTTATTAATCTTTGTTAACATAAATGTTAGTTCAGGTCTATTACATAACATTAGCAGATTTATGTATGTGTGTATGTTTGTATGTATTTATTTATTTATTTATTTATATTTTTATTTTAATAATGTTTTAGTTAATGATGAAATTAATAAATATATTATTTTTAATTGTAAATTCACATTAACTACTGTAGTTATCTAATGTTTACTAATGTAACATTATTGTAAAGTGTAAATTTGTACCTATTTCTTAATTATATTTTAAACAGCTTTTGTGTGTTACACAGTGTGTTATCTATTTATTTATCTTGGAATAATATATATATAATATATATACATAAAACAAAACAAACAAACAATAAAAAAAAAAAAAAAAAAATGGGCATCTTATGATTAGGCGAAGGGTGAAGACAGACAATGAAAGGATTATGGAGTCAAGGAAATACCAGAGATAGGCTAATCAGCACTGAAAATCCAATTGTGGCCCACCAAGATAAATAATAATTGCTTGTTTCTCCATATCGGCTGCATTTTTTGTCCAATCTCCCACCAGATTACCAGATGCTCAATGTGTCAATTAATTTTCGCTTAGCCAGTTGCAGACAGATCTAATCCAGCACAGTGTTATTTGAAATGAGCAGGTCTGAAACAGCTCCAGCCATGTATCTCCAATGAGAGATTCAAAGATTTTGATATAGATGAGATACAGTAGAAATTGACAAATTCTTGTCACAGTGATGTGTATTAACAGAGTGACATGATGCAGAAGAAGATACATATTCATCCGAACACAATCAGACAGATCAGTGACTGTAGCAGAAAGAGACCAGAGAGATATTTCTAGAATGTTAGATGACTAACTGAGTGTGATAATGTCTGGAAAAACATTCACACACATCACATGAAAGTCATGAATAACTATTAAATAGAAATAACTATTAAATAATCTTGTGCAGATCGCCTACAGGGGGAGAGGAGTGAAAAAAAAATGAGTTTGTCCTTTCCATTGCCAATTTATACAAGACAAACACATTATCAATGTGGGGAGACTCAAATGAAAAGCACGTTGTGTGTTTGCTTTTCACCCATAGTGAGAATTATGGGCTCTCAGTTTTCATTTTTTTTTTTCATTTTTTCTTTTCTTCTCACACCAGTCTTCTCTGGCCCCAACCAGACTTCTCTTCCCTCACAAAAAGTGAAGACATTACACTTAGCTCTATATCTCACATTTTTAATTGTAACTTGGACAACTTTCATATGTGGAAACAAATTTTGCAAATTATCTTTTTAAAAAAAAAAAAAAAACTTAACTTGACATTTGTTATAACTGCATGCCTCATTTACGATTATATATATATATATATATATATATATATATATATATATATATATATATATATATATATATATATATATAAAGCAAATATGACTAAATATGATATTTAAAGTCTAAAATTCACTCGTTTTTATAAAGTGACACTGTCCAACAGTGACACCCAAAGGTAAAGTTACAGCGGAGGCTTGCCTCCCTTCGGTTCATTGACTTTATACAGAGACCCCAAAGCGTGCCGTGACTTTTCTGGAGGCTCATTGAGATGAATGGGGAAAGCCACGTGAGATGAGGCAATGTCTCCATCGCACTATGATTGGATATGATCGGTTAAGTTTGGATGTGATTGATTGGTTCGTGTGATAAATCCCGCCACATGTTTTCGTGTGAGCTCTCGGTCTGAATGAAGAAAATGATGGTGTTATTGACTAATTATAAAGTAAGTAAACAGCTCTCCTGCTCAGATACCACTACTTTGTGTCACGTCAAAATAAAACTTGAAATGGTCTGAAAACGTGATGACTGCGTCAATTTTTAGTGAGCATTCAGCTTGATGACATGAAAGATATATCTTCGTGTCTGTGGCAGTGTTTACAGAGCTTTTATGATGATGAGCCGAAATAAGTTGACTATTAAAAAGAACAGCTGAACATAAGTTCACAAATAAAAAATATATATATATATATTGGTAACATTTTACAATAAGGTGCCATTTAATGAATTAACTAACATGAACAAACAATTAACATTTATTACAGTATTTATTAATCTTGGTTTACATTACTTAATACAAATACAATTGTTCATTGTTAGTTCAGGTTAGTTCACAGTGCATAAACTACTGTTAACAAACACAACTTTTGATTTTAATAACGCATTAGTAAATGGTGAAATTAATATTAACTAGGATTAATAAATGCTGTAGAAGTAGGCTATTGTTTATTCTTAGTTCAGAAAAGTAGTTAACTAATGTTAATTAATTAATGTTAACTAATGTTAATTAATTAATGTTAATTATTGTAAATTAATTAATGTCAATTATTGTAAACTGTTTCCAGAATATTGTTCAAATTGTTACTGCCTTTAGTTATTATTTTGGAATAAATATAAGAATGCATAAAAACACCATGAAATGTGTTTTATGTAATATTTAATATAAATATATATTTATATATAAAACTGCCTCCTCATTTGAAAACAAACAACATTTAAATAAAACAACATTTAAAAAAATATATAATATTTTTGGTTTATCTTTTTAATCTTTCATTCAAAAAATAAAAAATAAAATAAAATAATAATAAAAACAAAATACAATTCTAACCTTTCATTCAAGTAAAACAATTGAAAGTGGGGGGAAACTCACATTATCAAATAAATGTTTTTTTCTCCAAGGCATGTTGGCCACAATTATTGGCACTCCAAAAATTATCATGAGTAAAATGTATTTGAAGTATATTCCCATTCATTTTTACATAGAGCGCAAGTGGTAAAGTGGACAATTGATTATCACACACCACTGTTAATACTGGGGCTGACAGCTATTCTTGCGCTGCTCAGTAACAGGGATACTTTTATTGTATTAACAACATTCCATAACATATTTTAGCACAAAGTGTATGATAATTTTCTCCACCTTAATATTTCAGAGACTAAAGAACAGGTTTTTAGCTCCTCCAAAACACAGATCCATTCCAGTATTGTCATCAACGGAGAGATGGTTTAAAGGGTGGAGCATTTTAGATAACTTGGCATTACATTGGATGATCATCTCAATTTTAATCAGCATATTCTAGGTATCTAGAAGTGCTGTCAACAGAGACTATTTAGTTCTCCATAAACTTAAGCACTTGTCTGTTCAGTCTCGTCTCCTTCTTCTCCTTATCTAATTATTATTGAGCCAATTGTTATGGTGCCATTTGTTTCTTTAGCTTACTGCAGCTTCCCCTTCCATCTGGCCGTAGGTATAGATTACCTATGTGCAGGAAGACTAACTATAAAATAGTTCTGTTCTGACAGCTAAACTTTATGCTATTATTTATTTATTTATTTATTTATTTATTTAATTGTGATAAGTTTACATGTTATGTGCAGTTGTCTTTGTGTTATACACGCACCTTCTGTAAAAATGAATTTCCTCTCTGAGGACAAATAAACGATCTAAACATTGGCAGTGACCTTTGATAGAAAGTAATCTATTTTTACCTATTGAGACATGCCTTCACTTTTATACACCCACAAGAGCTGTGTTTGTGATGTTTAATTTGGTGGAGGTGGAACACACGAAACGGGCATTTCCAAAGGCTGCTTGAAACCGTGCTTTATTTTTGTAGTTCTGCTAGACGGCACTAGTAGCGCAGAAACTGCATATTCCACCTTTAAGATCTTCAGGAGAACATGATTATTACAGCTTTAGAATCAAGTTTTGTGTCACGTCAAAAGCAAATAGAGCCCATTATAATCACTGATAGTGTCTGCACCGAATGCAGTGTATAGATGTCCGATACATTTCTGACCTACTCCATGCACTCTAAGCTACTCCAGACAGCAGGACAAATGGAAGAGCAAAAGCGAGTTTCACTTTGACACATCCAGTTAAAACTGTTTGTTTGTGTCTCAGTATAGCCTTCAGCATCAAGAACAAGTGCATGGTTTATTTCAGTGGTGTTCTGGATCATGTTAGAAGATTATATGTTTGTTCGGATCATTTGACTGCAGATTTATTTATTTATTTATTTATTTTGTAAATGAGGCACAGTCTAACTGTGTTGGATCTTATAGCAGCTACACTGCAAAACATGAGTGAAATATTTCACAATGCTTTGTCTGAAAATTATGCTTTTATATGGATAAAGTTTTCTAAACAATTATGTTAGCCAATCATAACAGTACATATTCAATGATACACCTTAAAGAAGGTGTCTGTTAAAAAAACTGATCATTTCAGACAGAACCACAGTGAGGGTTGAAAAAATTAAAATAAATAATAAAATGTGTGTATATATTTATATATATATATATATCTTACCCAGGCTGAGTTGGACTGGTTGAGCTGGTTGAGCATGACAATGGAGGTACAGCCATAGTCAAACACCAGTCTCCAGAAGTCAGCGGTGGTGGTGGGCAGGGGGTGAGGGGTCACCACGAATGCAGCTGGCTGCAGGAAGCTGTCCATCAGTGCCGCATTTATGTAGTTGTTGCCATCGCCCTCAGTGGAGACGAGAAATGCCAGCGCGCGGTCGGGCGGCAGCACGTCCATGCTGCGGTTCTTCTCACGGTTGCGGGGCAGCAGGGAAACGCTGCACTCCTCGACGTCCAGGTGAGGGGTGACAGAGTTTAGAGTCTGAAGAGACAGAAGGCAGACACAGAGAAAAGACAAGGGATCAAATGGTGTCTGAAAGCACTCAGAGGATGTTGAAAGATATAACTAAGTAGACAATGAGAGGGTAAGAAAGTAAATCTATGCAGGCAATGGCTAGAGCCAAGAATAACCGACAGAGAAAAATGGAAGAGGTGAATAATGCCATGGAAGAGAATTTTCAAGACTTCTACAATCCTTCAGCTACTAAAATATAAAGCACAAGATGATAGATTACTGCCTTGAATAAGTTATTTCACATAGCAATGGGCAGCTTAACTGCTCGAGACAAACATGGGAAAACCAAGAAAACAAGTTTTTAATAAACATAACTGCTTCAAAATTCATGTTGTCAGTATAGTTGTGTGTAATTTACATTATAAAGCAAAATGTCCAAGTATTGCCAATTTATATTTACCACAGACCTTGATTTACTCATAAGCTGAAAAACCCCATTCACAGCAAAATATCCAGTGTTGAGATCCTACTGTTGGGGACTTTTAGAGTAAAGTGTTAAAGTTGTGGTGTTGAATTTTAGAGGATTAACCCTAGCTAGTGTAAACAGCACCCTCTGGGCGGTGTAAATACACAGAGTTACCCTTATTAACACTGTTGAGTGTTATTAGTCACATCCGGGACATTTTCTTGTGCGTGCCTGAACCATCTGAAATATTTTTCACAGACGCCATTTTCTTTGCTCGCGATGCGGCGCATATGAGGATGGGAAATGGTGAAATAAAATGTTTAATCTTACTCATAAAATGTGTTTTATAATATCATATTGTTTTATAACAATATTTATTTGCTGTGTGCGCATAAACTTTTCTCAACGACATTTCCTTCACTCGCGATGCGGAACAGACGAGGATGTCATTTATTTTCTATAAGGGAAATCTGAAAGTAAGTGTTTTTATCTCATTTAAATATGTATTTAATAACATCATATTGATTTACAGCGATATTTATGTGCTGTGCTCTCCAAAACTTTTTCTCAAGAGAGATTTTTTCTTTTACTCACGATGGGGAGAAGAAGGGGAATTTGGTTTATTCAAAGGAAAACACCAAAAATAAGTGTTTTACCTCATTTATATTATGTATTTAACAAGATGATATTACTTTATGACGATATTTAAATGCTGTGCGCACCTAAACGAGCCTAACTGTTTCTCACAGATTTGAATTGCTATGCAGTGCAGACACGGGTTGCTTAGAAAAGGAAAAGACCAGAAGTAAGCTTTTTACCTCATTTAAAATATGTATTTTATAACATCATATTGATTCATAGCGACATTTATGTGTTGTGTGCTCCTACACTTTCCTTCTTTCACTCGCGATGCGGAGCAGACGGGGATGTTGGTTTTAACAAGGAAAACATGGAAAGTAAGTGTTTTACTTCATTTATGTTACTATATGTAAGTATTTCATAAAATAATATTATTTAATAATGGTATTTGTATGCTGTGTGTGCCTAGACGATCTGAAACATTTCTCACAGATTAAATTTGATGTCAAATCAAACCACTGTTAATGGCCCAAACCAAAAATAGCAATATCAGTACTTGTTTCTTGTGTGTCTCGTGACCAAATTTTGTGATTATATTAAGCATTAATTAAATGAGTTTTCGTAATGGTGATGTGTCAATATATTGGATTTGAGTGATTTCCAGTAAGACTGACTTTCTTTTTACAACAAAAAATATATACATTTACAGTGAGTTAAATGCTTTTCCTTAAAAGCATATATAAATAATAATTTACTCACCCCTGAATGTGTCTTATGTCATATGTTTCTTTGTCAGACCACAAAAGGAGATTTAAATAAAATGTCCTGAATGTGCTTGTTCATATAATGTCAGTCTATGGCGAATAACTTCAAGCTTTTAAAATAGAAGCATAAGTATAATAGAATGGTCTTATGTATCATGTGCAGTATATTCCAAGTGTTCTGCGGGTATACAGTAAGGTTTGGTGAGAAACATACTGAAATTTTGCATATTATTTGACAATCATCCTGACTTGATTGTTGGTCTCTGTGTATGACTGTGTGCATGAGACACTATTAGTTCAGTTCACTCTGAATTGCACACAAGTTGTGAAAAAAAAAAAAAATCAAGATTAATAAAAATATTACATAAAAAAACTAATAATAGAAATCTCCCAAAAAGTATCTGTGTACATACTTCACTGAGTTGAATCTTCTTCACTGACTCCGGACTGGAGCTTCAGTTTGTCATGACAGTCAAAATGACAGCTGACAGATGAACGTGATAACTTCCTGTTGCAACAAGCACAACAGATGTATTTACATCAGAGAAAAAAGCACATAGATTATATTTTATGTTTTGTTTTTATTAATCTTGATTGTTCACAACTTGTGCGGTTTTCCTGGTTGAGTTAGATTGAATTGCTTTGCTAATAAGATCCTCATGAATGCGCATTCATGCACAGAGACCAGCAGACAGGTAAAGAAATTATGACATAATTTTTATTTTTGGGGCGAAATAACCCTTAAAACAAATTGTTCACCTGAATTGTTGTTTACTTATACTCATGCCATTCAACAGATACCATGTAAGACATCTATGTCATACAGGTTTGGAACCACATTAGGATAAAAAAAAATGATGACAGAAATTTTGGGTGAATGTTTTGAGTAAACTATTATTGTATTGTAATTGATACTTGTCTCATATACACCTAGGATGCCTCGGGGTGAGTATAACACAGCCTAATTTTCATTTTTGGGTGAACTAACACTTTAAGTTTAGGTATGGGGAGTGTTATGGGATCTAAAATATGGCCATGCAGAATAAGACATTAAGATGTGCTTTATACGTACTAATAAACAGTCAGTATGCTAGTAATGTGAATGCTAAGCAACTAGTTAATAGTGTGAATTGGTCCCTAAACTAAAGTGTTACCATAAATCCATTATTATGATTATTTTATTTTTATCATTTTGTCTTGTGCACTGCATGTAAAAATCTGTTGTGTGAAATAGCTTATTCAGGGCAGCAATAAACACTGCAAAAATGAAATAAAACTATTTTTACAACCCCTCTTTTTTAAATATTACCATTTTGCAGATTCTGTAAAATGTATGTAAACTTATGATCTCAACTGTAGAAAGATGCAGAGAAAAGCATTTGAAGTCGATGATTTTGTCTCAGGCAAATAATGTCTACAGAGCTTAATGGCTGAAAATAAATGCACACTGGTCACATACGAATACTTCTGCTATGAGCCTTGAAGTGAATGAATCCGACTGAGAATTATGCAGATTATTACACTTGATGGGTAAAGTGCTTCAGTCTTGATTGGTTCTGACAGCACAAATGGGACATTACAATTATGATTATTAAGATTACATTGGCTCTGAGCGGGACAGGTACACAGTCTCAGAGCGGCAGGCATGAAGCCATTAATAGCCTAATGTTAAAAACACACACGCGAGTGGAACTGGAAGGTAAATGAATGAAAATAGACTCCACAGCTGGTTGACTTCATCACATTTTGAGCTGTGAGTTAGTATGCGACACTTAACCTGGATGAAACAAAATGACATGATTTGCATAAGGCCCCAATGGAAATATCATAAAATGAATACAGTTCACACAAACCCAAGCCTCTATGATACTCTGGTCTCTACATAAGTGTTATTTTAGTACTATTTATTTTATTATTATAGTATTTCTTAATATTTAAAATTAAGTGTTATTTTTATACTCTAATTATGTTATATGCTTTTTGTCTTTCTTATTAACCAAATGTGTGTGTATGTGTGTGTGTGTGTCTGTGTGTGTGTGTGTGTGTGTGTGTATATATATATATATATATATATATATATATATATATATAAACAGTTATTTCTGGTCCTCTGGAACTCCAGCCATTTCACCATTTGTATCACTCCACTTGTGGTATTTCTCACTGCGAGTGTATATATATGTATATATATATATATATGTATATATATATATATATATATATATATATATATATATATATATATATCATACGAGCAGCAAGGCTGTGATTCGGTAATTTATATATATATATATATATATATATATATATATATATATATATATATATACTAAAAAAAATAATAATTTTAATGGGTTTAATCAGGTAAAAATATCTTTTCAGGGTAACAACTACAGATTACCACTTTTTAGAGTCTTCTCTTTCAGCTCATAGTAAAAAGAAAGAAAAAAATAATTAAAATGCATGAGGTTTTAATCTCTGGCTTCAATCAGGGCTCTTAATTGTCCTAAAGACAACTCTAATTACACACCATACATCACACAATTTCAGCTCATTTTTATATTAAACGATTATGCATATATTATGCTTGGTCTCCTGATATGGCCAGAAGTTTTCATATACTTTGTCTTGGGTGTTTTGTTTGCTGAGATAACTTTTAATTTGTCAGTGTGTTTCAGCAGTATCTCCCACTTGGACCAATCTCAGCACACAGTCTCTTCCTGGGTCTAAGCAATGGGATGCAGTCAATGTACTTGAACATGTCACATCTGCAGTGTATTAGCAGAGTCCACAACGTTAAATTGGGCTGTAATTAGACTGTAATCAGCACTAATATTGCTGGATATTAACTAGCTAAAAAAGTAATATGCAATAGGCGTGATAATGGATGTCTCAGCTCATGGGTCACAAAAAGGATACATTCTTATATTTGCTGGAAAAGAAAATAATAGTAAATTTGTACAAATGTTATCAGTGACATCGTTTGAGAGTTCTAGGGTCAGTTTTGTGAGAACCCTGTAAATAAAATGACCCTGGAACTCATGCAGCTACTTGCAATTATATTTACACATAGTAGACTTCTCTAGTTGACCACTTGATTAAACATACAGTAAAAATACATACATAAAATAACTGGTTTCTATTTGAATAACTGGTTTCTTTTAACAAAACAAGATGGCGGCGTGTCCACACGCAGCGGCTTCTCTTTCTCCCGTCAGAACGGTGTTTTGATGTTTTTTGTGTTGTGAGTCACAGTGTTTTTGTACGCCTTAATCATGTCTTCCTGTCTTTAAGCGTGCACACAGTCGTGAGTTTCTGCTCTATGTCGGAAGGACAACTTTTTTAGAGTTAAACTATGTGCACGCCGAAGAGCTGCGGGATCTCGGTCTGCTCCGGAGGCATTCACCAACACTGACCCCCACTGCTGTATCTCGCCCACAGTGGAGGTGCCACAAGCGGCGTGAGAGGAAGCAGAAGAGGGGTATGTGCGGAGGTATCCTGGCTAGGCTTACGGCTAACCCACACAAGCCAGCTATCCCCACCATCGTGCCGGATGACGTACGCTCTTTGGACAATGAACTGGACTACATTCGATAACTACGCTCAACTCAGAGGACTGTAAGAGACTGTTGTGTTTTTGTGTTCACGAAAACATGGCTCAGCAACAGCGTTCCGGACTGTGCTATTCAGCTCGATCAGCTGAATAACTCATGTCTTCAATAATGTCTTCACAGACATTTTCAACATCTCACTAAGTCAGGCTGTTGTTCCCACATGCTTCAAAGCTACCACCATCATTCCAGTCCCGAAGAAGCTGTCTCCATCCTGCTTCAGTGACTACTGTCCAGTTTCACTTACCCCATTCTCATGAAGTGCTTTGAACGGCTAGTCATGCACCACATCAAGTCTGCCTACCATAATCATTCCAGTCCCCAACACCGCAGCACTGGCCAAGAAATCACAGCAGCGTCTCCACTTCCTCCACCAACTGAGAAGAGCCAGAGCCCCGGCCCCCATCATGTGCACCTTCTACAGAGGCACCATCGAGACCATCCTGACTAGCTGCATCACTGTGTGGTATGGCGCTATCCTGGCTAGGCTTACGGCTAACCCACACAAGCCAGCTATCCCCACCATCGAGATTTGTTGGTGTCTCCCTCCCCTCCTTCCAGGGCATTTACGGAACCCGTCTCACCCGTAAAGCCCTCTGCATCGCAGGTGATCACACCCACCCATCACACAGCTTCTTCAGTCTGCTGCCATCAGGGAGGAGACTGCGGAGTCTCCAGGCCAGGACCTCAGGGAGGAGATTTGAGCTTTGTTCATCAGGCTGTCAGGAAGCTGAACTCCCTCCCGAGCCCCCCCCCCCCCCCCTCCTCTTTTTCCCAATGCACCTCTGAACTCTGAACCTCAGTACCCCCCCCCCACCAGCTCCAACTGTACTGTTGTATAGTACTTTATATATTATCTGTATTTAATGTTCTACTGTTAAGTGTTATCTGTATGCACCATGGGTCTGAGAGTAACGCAATTTCAATTCTCTGTATGTATGTACTGTACATGTGGAAGAATTGACAATAAAGCAGACTTGTTTCCAAACTGTTTCCAGCATTGATAATATTAGAATGATTTATGGAGAATCATGTGACACTGAAGACTGGAGTAATGATGCTGATAATTTAGCTTTGATCACAGGAATAAGTTACATTCTATTTTATATATATATATAGATAGATAGATAGATAGATAGATAGATAGATAGATAGATAGATAGATAGATAGATAGACAGACAGACAGACAGACAGACAGATAGATATACGCACACAAATTTACAATATTTTTGATCAATGCAGCCCTGATGAAAAAAAGCACTTTTTTTTTCAAAAGCATTAACTAAAACTTAACTAACGCTGAATGACTGAAAATATGCTAAGGTCCAAGCCATCACAACCAACTGCCCATTAAAACCAGTCTATGTAAAGTTTTGCTATTGCAATGTAAACTGGTGAGTGACATCCTGAAAATCACAACCTCTAAACTCTTCAGGCTCAACAACTCTATGGACAGCACAGAAAGTAAGGTTAGTCTTTTCTGAGTCTTTTGTCCTCAGCTCAATCACTCCTAACTCTGACTCACCTGAAACTCTTCACGCAGTTGAGAGGTGTTGGTCTGAGAATCCACACTCAACATGTCCTTAAAGGTGAGCGCAAACTCACTGATGGGGATGGCGGTCTCTCCGCACAGACAGGCCTCTAATATGGCATCATGGATGAATATATACTGCTCCTGAAAGCGAGATTGACACAGAAAGAGTCACCTCAGGACAGAAAACTGCTTCAAAGAAATGAGGCCATGTCAAAACATGCACGATGCAGTGTCCAATTATTTACTTTTATCTGGCTTTAATTAAAAACGATGTGACAAAATGTCAGAGAGATTAATTGAAGGGGCAAATATTAGCTTAATTTAGCAGTGTAGGAGGGAAATGTCAAAGTCACTCAAATCTATATTCTCACATACAGATGTAATACACTTTTGCACTCATCTACAAATGGCCATCAGCAGAATGACTTTAGACTCAAGAAATTGGCGGTATATGACAATAGTTATCACTAGTAAAAATTACAGGAATTTTCTGAAGAAAATGTGAGAGATGCTTGTCCATGCAAACAAGCTGCCGTGGTGCTGTGGTTTTCTGGATGGTTGCCAGAGTGTAGCAATGGGGTAGTTAAAGTGTTTAGAGTGCATGAGGCTTCTATGGTGTTTGGGTGGTTACTTACGGACCTAAGTAATGCAGGCTTATTGGAAAAACGTGCCAGTGGCAACATTTTTCCGAAATTATATTTTTCACTTCTTGCATACTTTGCGACACTTTCAAACTGAAATGTCCTTTCAGAGTGATATCTGGCAACACTTCACTATGTTGATTGTTGTACGTATGGCAGCAGTTCAACAATTAAATGTTTGGTGAGTGGCGCTAAGGGTTAATGCTCACATTTGTAAATGATGTACCACGTACACCCAACCCAAATCTAACCAATAGTGTTAACAAAAGCAAACATGATATAAAATACATTGTCTGAAACAGCCATGACATTTTAGCTTCCTCTTACAAGTCTCCTACGAAGAGCTCAATGCTGTACCGGGTGGGCTACTGAGCAAGCTTACTTAATCAGAAAAGACATGTATATGGGCATGATTTCATGATGCAAATATCAAAATGTAGTATTCTGCAAAGAATGCACTATGACAAAAGTGTTTTAACAAGTTTTACTGCCAAAAGTGTTCACTGCAACTGGAGACAGCAGTGAATTTCAATGTACAGATATATTTTTAGTTTTTTTGAGTTTTGCACACATGTAGTTAGAGGCACAATGAGTCCAGTGGGTCAAAGAATCAACTCCAAGCCTAGTCTGGTCACATTCTGGACTCTAGATATGACTCGGGTCCCACATCAATGTAAGACGAGAATTTTTTGCCCATTTTTTCATCCGACGTTTGACAATCATTAATCCAACTTCTCTTCTCTCTCCAATTGCATAATTAAGTTTAATTAAGTTAGGTATTTAGAAAATTCTATACATTTTCTAAATACTTACTATTATTATTATTATTATTATTATTATTTTATATATATATATATATATATATATATATATATATATATATATATATATATATATATATTCTGTAAATATGAGCAATATAAACAGTAATGACTGCCTTATCAAACAAGCATTATAGACATGAGTGACCTTAATTTGATCAGTACTAATTTCTGTAGACTTTTCATTTGATTCTGGTCTAAACTTTAACTCTATTAGTATATCAGAGAGTTAAAGGTCAGGCATTAGCTGTCTGTTTTATCTCTGTTAAGGAAGTACACTAGACCGGCCTTCAGCTTGCTTTTCTCAATTCATATATCACAAGCAGCAGTGTGTAACAGTGTGGGCAGAGATTTCATATGCATTATAAAGCAGTCAAGACAGTAAGGCAAGATGTGTTGCATGGCCTTGTTTTTGTCTTGAAAGTGTTCTTGTGATATTAAACGAACAGTGATTATACATTGAATGATGGTTTCTTCTTTGTTGTCCAGCCCCTTGAGGGTTGACTTGAATAGAAAAATATTCACAGCTATCAGTTTTTTTTAGCATGCAGTTCACTAACTCATTCTCTGCAGACTGACTGTGTTTGAGTTACATAATGGTTTTAAGGGGAGAGAATAAAATATATAAATTATTCAAAAGTAAAACATTTTTATACAAAACACATTTTAATGTTTCTAAACATTGGTGGCTGGTCAAAAGGGGGTGCTGGGGCGCCGCCCCCCTCAAGTAACATGTTAAAATTAAGATAAACATATATTGTAAAATAACTGCGAAATTGCATTATTTGGCCATTCTATTTGAATGGTAGTCATGTTAGCACCTATTAAAAATCAAAAAATCAAAACTCTTTTTCATTTGTTGTGTGTACGGGGCATCGGACAAATGGGTGTCTATTAGGACTGGAAACTTTTGAAAGGCATGTGACTTGAGGCTGAGCTCTAATTGGCTTGTTTTCAGATCAACAGAGCACTGTGCCCCAGACCCTCCCACTTTTGATTTTAGTGAATCAGTATTGTTTTTATATTTTTTTGGCCTCATGTGATTGGATATCTCTTCCGAAATTAAAGTACATTTTATTTTATTTTTACAAAAACAAAATAAAAGAAATAAAAAAATCCTTTCACAAGTCATTTAAATTAAAAGAAAAAAAAAAAAAAAATAATAAATATACGGATCATGGAGCTTGGACGAAGTTAGCTAGCTGGCTGCGATGCAAGTCATGCCTTTTATTGTTTTCCCTGTTTGTTATTTCAAAGTCCTGTCCCCTGAAACATCATGGACAGCGACACAGAAGGAAACTGAAACAATGCAGTTTAACTTGAGGTGATCACTGTGGTCCAAGCACAATGGCTTGTGTAGATGATATCATTATCCAACGGACATGTCTCTTTTCAAGTAAAACATGAGTCTTTTTGGACATTTTATTACATGCACAATATTAAAATAGATAAATTGGACATACATTCAGTTACAAATATGTTGTCAATACCATTTAAATTAAGATAAATAATAATGGTCTATTAGTATTTAGGAGATTACAGTTTTTGCATACTTATTATATTGGGCTTTATTAAAGTGAAAGTGAAAGTGAAAGTCGTGACATTTGTCAAGTATGGTAACCCATACTCGAAATTGGTGCTCTGCATTTAACCCATCCAAGTGCACACACACAGCAGTGAGAAGTGAACACACCGTGAACACACACCCGGAGCAGTGGGCAGCTATATCCAGCGCCCGGGGAGGAACTGGGTTGGAACTGGAGGAACTGGTTCAGTGCCTTGCTCAAGGGCACTTCAGCCATGGGTATTGAGGGTGGAAGAGAGCGCTGTTCATTCACTCCCTCCCACCAACAACTCCTGCCAGCACCGAGACTCGAACCTGCGACCTTCTGGTTACAAGTCCAGTTTTTTTTTTGTTTTTTTTTTACTACAGCTCAATTTATTGAACAATTTTCACAATCTTTAAACTGATATCTTAAAGGGTTTGATACCCTGTGGCTCCCTCATGTGGACAACATTAGTATTATGGCCTTCATCTCTGAATCCCATTAATAAAAATGGCTGATATATACACTCACTGGCCACTTTATTAGGTACACCTTGCTAGTACCAGGTTGGACCCCCTTTTGCCTTCAAAACTGCCTTAATTCTTCGTGGCATAGATTCAACAAGGTGTTGGAAACATTCCTCAGAGATTTTGGTCCATACTGACATGATAGCATCACGCAGTTGCTGCAGATTTGTCGGCTGCACATCCCGTTCCACCACATCCCAAAGGTGCTCTATTGGATTGAGATCTGGTGACCGTGGAGGCCATTTGAGTAAAGTGAAAGCAGTCTGAGATGATTTGAGCTTTGTGACATGGTGCATTATCCTGCTGGAAGTAGCTATCAGAAGATGGGAACACTGTAGTCATAAAGGGGTGGACATGGTCAGAAACTATGCTCAGGTAGGCTGTGGCGTTTAAACGATGCTCAATTTCTACTAAGGGGCCCAAAGTGTGCCAAGAAAATATCACAAACACCATTACACCACCACCAGTGTGGTAATGTTGAGACAAGGCAAGATGGATACATGCTTTCATGTTCTTTACGCCACATTCTGACCCTACCATCTGAATGTTGCAGCAGAAATCGAGACTTATCAGACCGGGCAACGTTTTTCCAATCTTTTATTGTCCAATTTTGGTGAGCCTGTGTGAATTGTAGCCGCTGTTTCCTGTTCTTAGCTGACAGGAGCGGCACCCGGTGTGGTCTTCTGCTGCTGTAGCCCATCTGCTTCAGGGTTCGATGTGTCGTGTGTTCAGAATTGGTATTCTGCAAACCTTGGTTGTAACAAGTGGTTATTTAACAAGGCATGATGGTTAATGAATCTCTAACCAGTCTGCCCATTCTCCTCTGACCTCTGATATCATCAGTACATTTTCATCCACACAACTGCCGCTCACTGGATATTTTCTCTTTTTTGGACCATTGTCTGTAAACCCTAGAGATGGTTGAGTGTGAAAATCCCAGTAGATCAGCAGTTTTTGAAATACTCAGACCAGCCCGTCTGGCACCAACAACCATTCTACGTTCAAAGTCTCTTAAATCACCTTTCTTCCCAATTCTGATGCTCAGTTTAAACTTCAGCAAGTCTCTTCACCACATCTAGATGCCTAAATGCATTGAGTTGCTGCCATGTGATTGGCTGATTAGCAATTTGTGTTACCAAGCAATTGAAAAGGTATACCTAATAAAGTGGCCGGTGTGTGTGTGTGTGTGTGTGTGTATATATATATATATATATATATATATATATATATATATATATATATATATATATATATATATACACACACACACACACACATATACAATGATTACTTTACTAACAATACACCCACATAAAACTCAAATTCACTGATTCGTGGGATCTTATTTCATGTAGAATTTTCAACTTCTGTTTTTTTTTTTTTTAGCTAAGCAGTAATGATACATCATTTTGTCACTTATTTAACAAGTGAATTCAGTCCTGCTGCCTGCATTAACAGTGTGATTCAGTTTGTTTGTGCCCTCCAAAATCTTTTAGCACCAGCCGCCACTGTTTCTAAATCTGTTTTACCAAACTTTTTTCTAATGCAAATACTGGTTCTGTAAGGAATATACAGAAGTTGAAGGCAAAATTCAAAACTGGAAGTTGGCCTTCAATATTTCCTACTGCACTTGTATTAGAGACATTAACATTTAAAAAACAACATGAATTGCCATTCGCAAACCATTGTACTTTTGCTTTTCCAAGTGGATTGTTCAGAGAGAAAAAATGTGGGACTTGGTTTATTTATTTAATTTTTTTTTTTTGATTGGGATTTGATGGATATTTTGGAATTTGGGAAACAGCGTTCACAACATCCAGATGAAGCAAACTCTGTCATCAAATGAACTGGTCAGCCTAGTCAAGTTGGATGACAAGCTGAATAATAGATCATCACAACCCATCCTTTGTTACTGATAATTAAGTTTTCTTACCTCAGTCTGGATCATGTTGATACGTCGCGAGCAGAGCGTCTTCACACAGTTATAAATGTCCACCACACCCTCACACTCCGCCATATCCAGCATCACGTCCAATACGATATAACAGCCGGTACGGCCAGCGCCCATACTGCAGACAGACGAATAACAAGGAATGATCTCACGGTATACTGTTGAGCTATTTAAAATAAATAACATATCAATAACATCATATGGGTCTAGAATGAAATGAGAGTGAGATTTTTTTATGTGGTGAGTTAAAAAATGCCACCGCTCTACTGTAGCTCTTTGTACACACTAGTAAATGGGCTGTTTTAAGTAGAGGGACTTCACAAATTGAGTTCAGTCGATTCCTGAATATCTGTGCAGGGTTGGATGAAACTGCCACAGCTCTTTCAAGCAGAACATTCAAGGAGTGTCTACAATGACCTGCTATTGCCACAATAAATTAACCGGCTCCCAACCTGAGTCATCTTGAAGCTTGAACTGGAGTAGATGAGCCTGAGTACAGAGTCGACATGCTGTGCAGTTGGTAATACCATGTTACCTTGATATACTGAAATGAACACCTGCTAAACAACCAAATGGGGATGGAAACCAGTCTTGGTGGGTAAAACTTGTCAAAGGCCAGTTCGGTGGGTTATTATTGATAAATACTGCCTTCAACATTAGCAGAACAATGCATGAAGAAGGTCACACACAGATCAAGAAGAGCTGCTAATTTTCATTTTATTTTTTATGTTACAATGTGCAAAAACGATTGACTATTGTAAAACTGAAAGCGATATAATGATTCAGATTGAGAATCAGATTTATTCAGAAATCTGAGAGAGAGAGACAGAAATATTTCTGACAATCTTAAATGAAACTGCTGAAGTTGAACTAAATAATAAAGGGATAATGTTAAAGCACATAAAATGGAGAGATAAATTGAGGAACACATTACATCACTTGTGCAAAACAGGTTACATTTTCAGGATAAATGTGGACCAATGAATTTTTAGGGGCTCATGCTAACTGCAAACATGACTTGAGGAGAACTGTCACACGTGATGCTCATGTGAACGCTTCATTAGTGTTCAGGGATGATTCACGGAATTGGTTTTCTGTCCAGTGCTGTTTTATCTGATACAAGAAACACATCCTTGGATTGGTGAACTGCAGGTGTGAGCATTCTCTTTATAATGGGCAGCAGATACATGGAAAATAATAAATATCTGCAGTTCATCGAAAGCAAAAGCGTGCTTTCATATTTGAGATCCAAAAGCATTGATACTGCCTCTTTTCAAAGGTGAAGTGGAGGCACACATATAGCTTAAGACATTCACATCTCCTTAACTAATGGCTGGAGTGGTTGGTATTGTTCAGCTCTGTCTTAATGTAAACTCTGAAATTGAATTCCACTGCTTGATTTCATTAATACACTAATAAGAAATATTGTCTGAAATCTGTATCAAATCTATTGCTCTCCAAGGGTTATAACACTAGTGGGATATTTTCACTTACAAGATTTAATATGAAAATGGTGCTAAAACAAGAAGTAGTGCTTGATTACCTGCAGTGGACCACCACTGGGCCAGCGTCGGGCGGCGTGGAGGCTTTGACCCGCCGGAGGAAGGCCAGCAGTCCTGTGGCATGATATGGGACGCCATGTTCTGGCCAGTTCGTAAAGTGGAACTGGCAGACTTCATGTTTAGCTGGGTAACCCCGCTGATAGAGGACAAATAAACAACATGTTTTCATTAGAATGTCCTTACAAAAAAATAAATAAAAAATCTTACTTATTAATATTTCAATGATTTCTTCATTTGATCAAAATAACACATGGACAATAGCTCCAATAACTAATTTACATTTAATAACATAAAATCATAGCATTAACAAACATCTCTACCGTCTTACCCGCTCCATGGCAAAAGTGCGTACGGTGTATTCTGCCAGCGTTTCTGTTTTCAGCAGAGTGATTTTAATGTCTCCATAGAGCTCACTGTCATCAGGCCAGTATTTACAGCACTTCATCTGAACCACACACACACACACACACACACACACAGATTTACAATTAACACATGGCATCTACAACTGCAATCAACCACTTCAGAAGTTATATAATCAGTTACCATTACCCATTACTGCAATATATATATATATATATATATATATATATATGCTTTGATTTAAACCTTGAATTGTAATTGATTATTAAAAATCTGTATTTTCCCCAAAGTCAAAATGATTCATACAAAGAAAAAATATTTTTAAAGTACAGAGATAATTTATTATAAAAACTCACTATATTTTCTTTAGACTCAAGACAAAATGTTACTAAACGTAGGGTGATAAAAAATTAATTAATTAATTAATTATATATACTATACTACTACAGTACTACTAATAATAATTTCGGTCACACTTTATTTTAAGGTCCATTTCTCGCCATTAACTAACCATTAACTATGTATTTTGACTCAATAAACTCCTTATTTGCTGCTTATATATATATATATATATATATATATATATATATATATATATATATATGAAAATCTCTTGGAAAGAGATCCTATGTTGTTACAGTACTAATAACTGAAGTGACCATGGTATTTTAGAGGAAAGGGGACACTTAAAAGATGGCTGGCCAATTATGGAATGTTCTTTGGTTAATAGGGTTCCTTGGTAAAGTTAATCTTCAGTAATGGTCAGCTGTGGGTCGCAGTGGTCAGTGGTCAGTAATGGATAGTGTCCATCAGTGGGCGGAGGGGGCGGCTGGGCAGACTGAGGCAGAGGTAGACTTATTCTACTCACTCTCCCCACCTCCACCAGTTTGGTGATCATCACGATGCTGTAGCAGTTCTCCTGCCAAACCATGCGCCAGAAGTCATAGATCATGTCCTGCTTGGGCCCTGCGGGGAGAGAGAGAGAGAGAGAGAAATGAGCTTTCATGGAGAATTGTGGGAGGTGAATCATTTGAACGCAGGATGAAGAGAGGATCGAGGGTGGTTTCGTGAAATAGCGGGTCACAACATCGACGAAAATTATATAAGAAAGGAGAAAACAGAGACAGCAAGCTGCTGGGACGCGGAAGCTATCTGTTCATATAGAAGACAACATGATTGAGTGAGTGAGTGAGTGATAGCAGCGAGAAACTAGAAGTTTAACTTTTTTTCTGAAGAAATGTGAGTGGTTGCATGTTGCTAGAAGGTATTCTCAGTGCGCTGCTGTGTGTTTGATAAGATGTTATGAGTGTATCATAAACACACTGTTTTGTAGTGCAAACTCTTATTGTTATTGTGCAAGTCTTGAATAACACAAGAATGCTTAAATGATGAACCGGCCCGGCTGCATAAACTGCTTAGTCTAGTCTTAAAAAGTTAGTCAGCTATGTTTTTTTTTTTTTTTTTTTTTCTTATGATTTTTTTAATCATAGCTTTTTAAATTCAGTTACTAAAAGCTAAATTGGTCTAATCTGAATTTGGAAAGTAAGACTGATTACTACTTGTCTGCTCTTAGCTCTTAAAGGGACAGTACACCCAAAAATGAAAATTTGCTGTTAATTTAATCACCCTCAGGCCATCCAAGATGTAGGGGACTTTTTTTTTTTTTTGTACACTTAATGTCTGTGGTTGACATTCTTTTAGAGTCAAAAAACCTATACAGAAAAGACCAAATCAATACCCATGGTTACTGATGATATATTGAGGTCTTTGGAAGCAAAACAATCCATCTGTGCAAGAAAATTAGCATTATTTACAACATTATTACCTTTAATCTAAAGCCTCAGGCAAATGGTTCTCAGTGAGTTCACGACTTTCAGCAAAAAATCTTCTTTAATGTTCTATGAAGAAAAAAGTCACCTACATCTTGGAAGGCCTAAGGGTAAATTTACAGCAAATATATATAATCAAGTATAGTAGATAGTTAAATAGTTGAAATGCCCCTCCATTACTTCTACCTCATGAACTTTCTGAATGTGTTGGTTGTGTGGACTTTCAATAAATGGATAAAAATCTGTCAGGTTTAATTAAAAATATCTTCATTTGTGTTTCACAGATGAACAGCAGCCTGAAGGGTTTAGTACAACGGTGCGTAATTAGATGAGTAACTGAAGAATTTTCAATTTTTGGAGAAATATACCTTTAACACTGACAGTGTGGGATGGTTTAGACATTGTAGTTTATTAAAGTGGATTAGAGATTTGTTTAAATCAATATCCCCTGAGCAACGGTGTTAGTGATACCTGCCTAAGCAAACACCTCTAATAAAGTATTTACTATTAATGACATGAGCTGAACCTCTTTCATCCTCATGTATTTTTCTGCACACACATCGCACATGCAAAGCACGCAGAAACACGGACACATGGAAATATTAAAAACACTAAAGGAAAGCCACTGAAGGTTTTTAAGCGCAGTGCTGTGAACACTCTGCCCTGAGGCGAAGAATCTGTTATCTTCTCTACCTGTTTAAACAATTACAGCCAACAACAGGTGCTGCACTTCCTGCATCCCTGAGCAGCTCTCTCGCTATCGCCCGCAGCTACATCCGCGAAAAATCACATCTCAATGATCTGCTTTACAGCTGGGATGAAGCCGAGGTTATTCATGATAAAAAAAAAAAGTAATGTTAAAACAGGAATTTTTTCGAGTTTTAAATAGAAGGTGGGAAGGCATGTTTTTGTGGGCATATTGAAATGGCGTTTCCCAGCTGACAGCATCAGCCCAAAACTGCTGCTAACAACAAGATTTTTCACTTTACTTATTAGTGACGTTTGCTAAAGCAAGCATCAATGAGAAAAAATATTAATAAAAAAAAAAAATAAAAAAACACACATCGAAGCTGTCAGATGTGCTAAAATTGCTCAGAATACCATACCAACCACATGATAACATGTTGGAAAGCCCTGGCAACCATCCAGAACTCTAGCAACCACATGGCAACATGTTAACAAAAACGACCAAGAGCTACAGCAACTCTAAAGCAGCTGCAGGAATTAATGACAAAGAGTGGCCATTGTGTGCATGTGACAACAATATTACAAATTCTCCACACATCTGGCTGGTATGGAAAAATGCCATTTCTCAAGAAAGGCCACATGCAGTCAGACTGAGCTTTGCTAAAACACACCTTGAAGATTCTGAGGCAGATGAGACTAAAATTGAATTATTTGGCCCTCACCAATCGATATGTCTGGCAGAAATCCAATCCAGCTCAGCATCCAAATAAAATCATTCCTCCAGGGAATACCATGGGGGTGGTAACATCCTGTTATGGGGTGTTTCTCTGCAGCAGGGACCAGTCTTAATTTTGACAGCAAATTTTTATTTAGTTTTAGTCATAGTCTTTTGACTAAAATGCCATTTAGATTAAGTCATATTTTAGTCATCTGAATTGTTTTTAGTTTTAGTCTAGTTTTAGTCGACTAAATATCATAAGATTTTATTCAACTAAATCTACAGTAAATGTAGTCGGCTTAAATCTAATGGGTTTACAGTGCATTTATTAACTCTTTATATAGGTTTGATATTAAGATTTTATCATGATAGACATAGAAGTAACTATGGTGACGCACAACATGCCTTTATGTTAAAATTAAATGAACATGGTCTTCTTTTTAATGAAATACCAATGGTTATATAGGCTAATTATGCATTCTTTAAAGCAACTTGTTTACCATATACTTTATTCTTTCAAGCAGACATATTTATTTCTATAAATAAATTTAGATTAATTTTTAGGGTTACTAAAGTTCAGTCAAGAGCAGTGAGTGATTTTCTGTTTTTCTTTTGATGCTTGATTAACATCAATGACTAAATTACAAGCAACTAAATTAGGCTGCTGTCCCTTTTGTTTAATTCTCCATTCATGCGACGCGAAAGAGTACTCGCGTTTTCGTCTCGTTTTTATTCGTCGACAAAAATGTCAATAGATTTACATCATAGTTTCTGTCATTCAAAAATAGTCTTAGTTCATTATCGTCTCGTTGTCGTCATTGAAAAAAATGTCATCGACGAATATTATGATGAAAAAATAATTGATCAACAAAATTAACACTGGCAGGGACTGGAGCACTTGTCAGGATAGAAGGCAAAATGATGTCAAATTCTTGAGGAAAATCTGCTGCCCTCTACCAGAAAGTTGACCGTGTGAATAAGGCTAATAATCATAAGGGTTAGAATCAGACCAAAAAAAAACCCCAAAAAACATGGAGAACAAGCAAACAAAATGAAAACCAACACCCAAAGCACCCAGTCATTGTAGTGTTGTGAGTTTTTCATGGGCCATGCCATTTTGCAGTAATCTAGTTGTCATTATGTGGGTTTGAGAGCTTTGGGGTTGCAGCTGCAGGGCTGATGGGGTAGATTTGTATGAAAGACCACTGAGTCATAAGCACATCCGTATGCGGCACTGTCACAATGTGAAAATACAGATGGCCTTCACAGGACCTAGATCTCAGGACCTAAAGCCAGTTTAAACCTCCGGATAGAGTGCAAGCCTAGCAAAGCCCACACACGAGTGTGTGTACACCTGCTCAAACAGAGTAAAGCAGTGCATGCGTGTGTTTGTGTTTGGAGGGAGTCTGTGTTGATCAGTGGCCCTGGTGTGTTGACGACCAACATGAGTGAGAGAGAGCGGATGAAATGAGATGTGTGTGTGAGAGTGTGCTGTTTGTGCTGCATGAGAGCCTGAGACCCACAGAGACAAAACTACAGACAGCTGAACACATCCACTGAATACAAAAGATCACCACAAACCTGTGCAATGCTTATGATCAGCTGTTGGTAATTGCATTTATTTATTTGTTTGTTTGTTTGAAGTTTCTTATCAGTCCCTCCAGGATTTCACAGAATTTTTTTCTGATTTTTGCGGCCCAGAATGACTGATTTTGCTGCGGCTTTTCTCAAAATTTGCAGTGATATTTGCGGCATTTCTTATTGTTTTGCAGTGAAAATATACCACAGACATAATTCTTCTAACACTGTTATGACTTTTCTGACTTCGAGAACCACTGTAGGTCTCCAGACTAAGGTTTGACGACACCAGCACTAGTGCCATTAAGTTCTACAGGTGGTGGCAGAAGGTAAAGAACTCACCCTAATCACACATGTACATCTCGGAGATGTCTATTTAGTGTCTGCATTTACATATGCAAGATGAATTTTTAAGAGTGCTTGTTCATCTGCAGTAGGTCTCTAAGATGTTTCCTGTCAGATGTCAAATAGACATTTATTAGAACGCATGTAAAACTGCTTCTGAGACATTTATCAGAGTACACAGCCGATGATTCCCAGATCTTTAGCAGACGTCTTACCGATGTAATAAATATACTTTTATTACTGTCATTCAAAATGTCTAAATATAAATTTATGAATACAAAAATATATAGGCCTGTTAGGGAGTGGAAATGGCCTATAAGTACTCTCTGCAGCCATCTACTAGTGGTAATTTAATATCTTTTTTATTTTTAATAAATTTTTGCTCTCCTACATTATGAAACTTTTAGTTTTATACATGGGGGAAACCTATGATAAACAAATATTGTCACATTAAAAATAACTTTCAAATTCGGTAATACTTAAAGCTTTGAAGTGTTGTGAAATTTGTGTGAAACATTTAAAAACACTCGAAAACATTAGACCATTTCTGCCACAAGTTGTTCCTGTAGTTTTGCTGTTAAATCAATGGTGAACGGTGGTGGAGATTTGTGTTTATTGAACAATGTTTTTCCTGGTTTCCACATCAGTGGTGTTTGTTCTGATATCTTTAGCTTTAACAGAATTCTGTGCCGAGTTTGAATGCTTTAACAGAGATGTTGCTTCTGTGGCGAATTTGACTTCTTTCTTTACACTGTATCTCCCAGCGCTGTGTATATAAGTGTCGCGTGAGTGATCAGCCTGCGGCTCCGGCTCGAGCAGATAAACGGTTTGTGCTGCATAGCCCAAACTAGTAGCGCGGATTCGTTCCGCTTTCAGTTCGTTTATCCAATGTAGCTCTTGTAAATCGGTCATGATGAGGACGCAAGGCTGTTCATTCCATTTTTATAACTGAGAAACAACCTACCTTTGACTGAATGCATATTGCGATGACGTCACAGGACTTTTGCAAAAATTGCAGAGTTTGCTTGATTTTGCGATAAATTCAGCGATGGCAAAATCGCAAAATCCTGGAGGGACTGTCTTATGTTAACTAAATGTTGTGAAATATTATAACAATTTAAAATAAGTGTTTCCTTTTTAAATATCTGTTAAAATGCAATTTAATCCTGTGATGCAAAGCTGTATTTTCAGCATCATTACTCCAGTCTTCAGTGTCACATGATCTTCAGAAATCATTCTAATATACTGATTTGCTGCTCAATATCCTATTATTATCAATACTGAAAACAGCTGTGCTCCTAGACATTTCTGTCCACACAGCATTTATAACATATATATATATATATATATATATATATATATATATATATATATATATATATATATAATATATATATATATATATATATTAAAAGTTTTTACTGTCTGTGATCAACCAGGCTAAATAAAAGTAACAATTCCTATGTATGTATATATATATATATCTGATCTGATATACACATATACACACACACACACACATATATATATATATATATATATATATATATATATATATACAGTATACACATAATTAATTAATTAATGCTAAATATCCATTGATATACAGCATATATACATTTATACATTTTTAATTGACAGTCCATGTCTTAATGGTTCATACACAGACTACAGCTGTTGTGCCCTGGAAAAAGAAGATTGCAAAAACGGCTGTGTGAGGATTAAGATTCATTTCTAGACTCTGATCAATTGTATCTGAATAAACATAAAGAAACATCCTAGTCAGTCACCCTCACAAAAGAAGAGAATGACATGAAGAGCATTTAATCAGAAGGAAGTGCTTCTGTGTTTGGATGGCAAGAGAGAAAAATAAGATCAAACAGCAAAAACAATATTTGCATATAAATCATTCAAACCATTGTAGTAGAATTGGGGCACAAAAAGACACACACACACACACACACACACACACACACACACACACACACACACACACATTTAGAGGTACATTTTTATCAACAACTGTAATAAGCTACACAATACAAATACACAAGTGATTTCAGAGCAGCAGAATTATAAACGCTCACCTTGTGTGGCGATGAAATGGTTGGAGCGCTGATACCCCTGAGAGAGAGACAGAGAAAGCCATGCATTATTATCAATTAATGATATGTTAATTACATTTTAACAACATTACCATAATATATTCTGACTTATCCCATTTAAAGGTGAAGTGAATCATTTCTGTGCCTCTGGAATTCACCAAACAATACTGTAAAAAATAACGACTGGCTTTTCCAAACACTCCCCCCCTTGTCCTCCACCGCTCAGACAAACAAAATAAGGCCGTCCCAAACTCACGCCATTGTTGTCTCCAAACTCACGCCACTGTTGCAGTTGACTCTGCATATTAAGCTGAGATAGGAGAAAGAAATCATTAAGCTAACCCGCTATACGCTATCCATACCATTACAAGCTGAATATGTTACATGTTTATTCAGTGAAATGAAAAATAAAAAAGCACAACGTAGAGATGGATGACAATCTTTTACAACCTCAAAGCCCTAATGTACGGTGTCTCTGACAGAAACACGAAATCATACAGAGGAAAGCTCATATGAAGTGTGTGATTCATGAGTGAGGCTGTGATTGTGACAGCAGAACATGTCTCTGTATCTCAAAAATGAAAGTGTTTCTACTTGACATTTGATAAAACAGGCAAATATTCACATATCCTATCTGCAGTATGTGTTTGTCATCCGACATTGATTTTTTAAGCTTTAAGAATTGAATTTAATCGTGTCTAGAAAATCCTAGATGATGTTATCTCTCTTCAAACATACAGTATCTGAATGCTGATTTCTAAATGCCAAACACAAAATTCAAAGCATGAAATGCCACGTATTACAGCATGATATTTAAATCAACCGGCCACCAGTGGTGTAAAATTAAAGTTACACCAGACCTGACAGACTAGATTCCACTATTATTAGAGGTAAAAAAAAAAAAAAAAAATTAATAGTGAACTAAAGTCATTGCCTTTTGATCAATTCCACAGATTTTTTTTTTAAGCTAAAATATGTTATTTAGACAACAACCTGTCCTCCAACCAGTACGCCCATATAGGTAATTTGTCAAAATCCCTGAAATACGACCCATCAGAGTGTATACTACAATTGCACCCCTACTGACAACAAGATGTTTTCATATTAATGTTTTGTACTCTTTTATTTGCACTATAATTTGCGTTTTGCATAGCTCAGTTGGTAGAGCATTGTGTTATACGATGAATTGTAATCATGTGATCATGCGATCATGGGTTCGATCCCAGAGAATGCACGTGCTCATAAAATATATATGCACTATAAATCATGATTTTGCATGATTTCTGTGAGGGGTAGATTTAGGGGTGGTCATTTGAACGAATTAGCCACCCAGTAAAATATGTATGAATTACTGTGAGATCGGTGTAAAAAGTCCACATATTACACTTAAATAAACGTGCATTTTGATTGGTAATGACAGTTATAAGTCATTTCATGATGACAGATGCAACACAACATTGTTATTATTTTTACGCCTGCTAGACATTAAACGTAAATATAGGTCGTAATAAGGTGCTTGCACAAACGACCTATACGTTCATTTTTTGTTAGAGGACAGGCTCTTAGACAATGTGATTGGTGCAAAACCGAAAAGTTTTTGTATACAGGTGTTTGGAGGAATCCTTCAAAAAGGTTACAAAATATTAATTTGTCATAAATTAGCATTTAAAGAAATATAGGTGTGATCCGGGGCTCTGCCGTTTCGAACTGGAAAGCTCTGGTTCATTTCTTCTGTTCAGTCCATTGAGATTAGATCAGGGTTGCCAGATCTGCGTAACAAAACCAGCCCAATTGGTACTCAAGACTAGACCAATCACAATCAAAACTAGCCCAATCCATTACCAGGGCAATTAATTGGCTATCAACATCGCTCCAAAATTATTTAATAGTGTTCCGGCAGGGGGGTTCGCCTCAACCCATGGACTACAAAAACAACCCATGGCAGCAGAATAAAAGTATCCCAATTCTGCTGGAAAACACTAAGTCAGAGGTCAGTAAAAATATGAACACTAAATACTTTATAAATACTATATAGTATTGAAATAGCACACTAGTACTGAATTCTGAATGTAAGTTACACTGGCACTGCAGTCTATTCTGCAAAGATTCTGAGTCCACATCACTATGATCAGATGCTTTCTGAACTGCTGTTTTCTCACCCCTGTCATTTATTTATTTTGTTATTGAGAGGATAGCGTGCAGCACATATTTACATATTCATCTATTGTGAGTACACCGGGGCCTTAAAGATGTTAATAAAACCCAGTTCAGTTGTAGCTTTGCTTGGTTCATTATAAAATATCCTTCGCAAGTCTTAGGAAGAAGTGCCAGAACTGTTACTGGTGCACCTCTAAAAAACTAGGTGCATGATAACCCTGCATGCACATTTTGTCAGCATTTGTAAGGCACACTGACGTCCTGCCCACAGAATGTAGAGATGTCCAAATCAGTCACTTACAGGGTCCCATGACAGTTCGGGCTCTGTCGCAGAAGCCTACAGCCTGAGTAGACAGTAAAGCAGATCTTCTATCTATATATATTCTCCTTCTGTTCTTAAAACCTGTGTTGAGTAAAGTTTGTGGTAGATTGTATTACATGCTAATCCTTGACAAGTGCTTGTGATGTCTTTCTGTAGTCAGAAATCAATAGATTTTTTTTTTTTTTTTTTTTTTTTGCGTGAAGAGCAGGGTGGCTTTATACAGGAACTGTAATGAACCTTTATCTGCTGATCAGTCACCCAAACTGCACCTCAGCCCCTGGGTGTGGGGTTTGGATAGAAAGCTTTGCTTTTAGTCTCAAAGGTTATGCCGGTTGATTGTACAGTAGTCAAAAGTTTTTGTAAAGTGCCTATAAATGAAATCCCTTTGTGTGCCTGGACATCATGTACCATGAGATGGTTGAAATTGGTAGAGACTTTGCAATAGGCTTGACAGATTTATTTCTGCAGCTAACATTAGGCACTGCTTCAGGTTATTTAGGCAAAATATCAGATGAATATGAAAATGCAAAGCTGGAGAGGTCCCAACAATTCGATACAAGGAATAATTTGTTATTAAGGAGTTTGTTTGTTAAGCACAACATCCATTTGGTTATGGCTGTAAAGCAGTGTCACATCTGTATAATGTGTATGTCAAAAACATTGTGGTGTGGTGTACTAGTTTTCATACACTTCAAAACACAGCTCATCCAATCAGAGTCACAAATCCTTTTATAATATTAGTTCTGCTGGTTTTTAACCAGACTTATTCATGAATATTCACAAAATAATGTTATCTTTTGGTTTGTAGCCAAATAAATAAATAGCTCTTCATTTGTAAAGTGTACACAAAGTTTATGGAAAATTATCCAACACTGGTAAAATTTTGGTCATATCAGCTACCCCTAATATGGTCTATCGGGGTGCCCAACCCTGCTCCTGGCGATTGACTGTCCTGCAAAGTTTAGCTCCAACCCTAATCACATGCCTTTAATTTTTAGGTGAGCCTGAAGACCTTAATTAGTTGCTTCAGGTGTGTTTGATTAGGATTGGAGCTAAACTTTGCAGGACAGTCGATCACCAGGAGCAGGGTTGGGCACCCCGGTCTACATGAAACCAAAATGTATTTAACTGCGAAATTCTCCACTCATCAACATCATCCTTAATTAACTTTGAAAAAATAAAAATAAATATAATAAATTATAAAATAAAGAAAAAAAGAAAATGAAATGTGTTGTATGTAATACATGTACATAAAACCTGAAAACTGAAATGTATCCTTCAGACAGGATAATGATCCAAAACCCCAAACTTTAGTCCACCTGACTCACCAGTCAGAATACTCTTGTTAAAGTTCTGGTAAATGCTATTATACTCAAAGCCACCTGGATTTCTTACACGTATCATTAAATACAGCAGGGCTCCATTCTCTACCAATATAATGTGAACAATGTGTCTTTTATGATAGACAATGAACCTGATAGAATTTAAGAAGTCTGCACATTAGGACTAGTTTGCACTTTAACCGCACACTCAGATTACACTGACGCTACAGCATGTTAAACTAGAGACTATCTAGAACAATGCAGACAATTTAACAGAGACTCATCTGTTTAACCCCGAGAAACACGCAAAATGAAAGGCAGCAAAAAGCTGTAGAAAATCACAAGGACAAAGTGACAAGAACACAAGAGAGAGCACAAAACTCTTTCAGAAGAAAGAAAATGTAAAGAAAAGATGTAGAGAAATGTCAGACCTCCTAGCTGTATTCTGTCTACAGCCTTGGGATAAAAAGCTACAACGCTGATTATCTAGACATTCATTCCCTTGATTTTCCCTTTCCTTTTGTTTTCAAAGTAAATCACACAAGGAAATAGAAGTTCTAAATAACATAAAGAAAATATATTAAGCTGTTTGAAGATGAAACAAAACTGATTTCGATGGATTTTATATAATTATCTATCCTGAAATAAAATACATTTTTAATTATTTTATTGTTTATTTTAATCAAACCGCATTGTTTAATGAATAACATATGTAAAACATGAGGCATAATGGCATTATGGTATTCAATCACACACTGTTAAACATGAGATGGATATATAAATGCTTTATCTGCTACATATCCCATATAAACTTTATTTGTGATTTTAAAGACCCCTTGAAATCTAAATTGGGTTTGGTTCATGTCTGCGAGTTTTAAAGTTACAGTATATGCGTACACTAATGGCTATTGATATGTCCTGCTGCAACATTTTGTTTCCATCAGATATATGTTTGCAAAAAAACAACAAAAAAACAGCATTTGTCAAACCATTTCAGGGTTTTTTAAACCTCAAGCTGATGAGGCTGTGGGTTACAGGAAGTGATGCAATGAGATCAAACGAAGTTACAGTAAACACAAACAACAGACAGAAAAGAAGGGTTCGGGAAATAAAATGAGCCATGATAGCAGGAATAAATGAGAAATGGACAGATGATGGCAGAAGACAAGAGAAAGACAAGTACTTACTTCCCTGTTTATCCGAATCTAAAAGATCCCAGACACAGAGAAAGAGGGATGGGTGAAAGAAGAGAGAAGAGAAACAGAGAGAGACAGGATAATTAAGATGATTGGAGAAAAGAGGAAAGAAATAAAGACGTCAGAAGTCAAATTCTCCATCCTGACCACCAGCAGTGAGGAAATCACTTCAAACTGCCTGCAAATTAGAGTTCAGAGTCGCCATGCACTGTCTGAGAAAAAATAAAAATAAAAATCAAATAGTTGATTGTACTCTTTAGTGTTTAAAACAATGTGTTTTAGCAGCACAGTAAATTACCTAGTATAAACATGATTTTGCCATTCACAATGACATATTCATATTTCATACAGACTTTAGGCCTTTCCACATTGAGCACAGAAAAGCGAAACGAGTCGGCGCCACCTAGCGTGCAGGCATGGATTAGCAGAAGACGAACAATCATTTCACGCTCAGTGTGAAAGCACAGTTCGTCGGCGATTCGCCTTGCTTTTTCACATCGTACTCAGTGTGGAAAGGCCTTAAGGGTGAGAATTTTAGGCAGCTTGCATTTTGAACTTTCAATTCAATTTATAGTTTGTAGAAACGTAGAGGTGCAAATCTTTAACCCGTTAAGGCATCTTTCATCAAATTCTGTGTAAAGGACCCACATAAAAGAGGTCAACGCATTGCCACATCAGAGCCACATTCCCGTTAAGGCATCTTTCATCAAATTCTGTGTAAAGGACCCACATAAAAAACGACGTGACATATCTTGTCATTGTGATTGGTGTATAAATACATTTCATCAAATTCTGTGTAAAGGACCCACATAAAAGAGGTCAACGCATTGCCACATCAGAGCCACATTAAATATCTTTTGTTTATTATGTATATTTGTATAAGCAGTCCGAGCTCATCTTTCTTATGGTATGCTGTAAATGTCAGTGCTGATATATATTTTTTTTCTTTTTCTTTTTTTTTTTTTTTTTTTTTTTATATTTGTATAAGTTTTTCTTTTTTTTTGCTTTCAAAACATAGCTTTGCGAAGCAATCTTTTGGTGAACATGCTAAAATTAATTAAGTAGAGAAAATCAATTGAAAAGAGACCTTTAAATTGTGCTGTCTCGTTTCCAATAATGCCTTATTTTGATTTGTAAATCCATTTAACTTGCATCACAACCTTAATAGTGATTTGCATTCAAGAATCATAAAGTCGATCTGCTATTTTCGTTAATCACTATTTTCGGGATTTCATTCTGGTGAATCACCATTGAGGAGGAGAGAAAATCAGTTGTTTTTTTATAAAGGTGAAGTGGAGACGGCTTTCCGTTTAAGTATCAGACCTCTATAACCAGAGCCCATTTCTCATCAACCAAAACCACAGCCCAAGCAGAAAGAGCCATTCAGGTCTGTTCATTCTGAAAGCGCTGATCATATCAACATCTCCTAAGACACTTCAGCCTTGAATAGAAATAAATGCTATTCAAACATATAATAGAAGCCGTAAAAAAATTGACAAAACATCTAAAAGTTAGTCTTTAGAGTCCTTCTCACCGCAGAGGTTTTGATTGCTCAATTCCACAGGATAACTTTCCCAACAAAAGACGACATACATGGCTTTACTGAGATTCCAGCAGAGATCACTAAAAAACCCCTGATGCTTCTTATGTGGGACAGGAATGTATGTTTTAAAGCCGTTATCCATCAAACGGTTAGGATTAGGAGCAAAGTGTTCAGAATCTGCCTGATGGGAAAGTGTCACATGTCCAGGATTTGTGCTAACAAATCTTTCTGGGAAAAGAGAAGACACGTCTGCACTAAAATCAGTCGTGTGGCAGGTTGTTAGGGAGGCAGGACAATGCAGTCAACAGCTGAAATACTGAGAAAAAGGTTTGTGGAGAAGTGTCAAAACCAGACAGCAAAGTCATCAATGGACAAATCTCTCGGTGAGAAAAGGAATTATCATATAAGCCACATAAATGTGTTAATGTGTACACCTTCACTGAAAGCTAGAGTGAGAGAAACACCTCTTTCTTGAAGGCAACATGCCCAGAGACGGAAGTGTAAACAAAGGAGTTTAAAACAGAAAAACTTACATCGATGTAGTTTGCATTGACGTAGTCTGAGTTAGGATCGGCCAGGAGAGAATGCATTTTCACACGGTGACGGTCTTCTGTTTGGGATTAAAAATGAAGAACAATGCTAGTCAGTGATGATAACAATAACAATATTAATATTCATAATAAATAACGACTAAAGCTCAGTTCCAATCCTGATGAGCCACCTACAGTAGCTAGGCTGTGATAGCTGTGCTCTATTATTAACTCATTGACTGTTGTACCCAGTATTTGTCCTGTATCACTTCTTTGAAGAACACTTACGACCCAGAAGAGTGTCGTGTCGGCCCTTGGTCTTGTCCTTCTTTTCGTTTATGTCCCAGCCATCGAAGAAGCTCTGCAGACACACAAGCAGAAACATAGAAATGATTGTGGTGTGCTGGATATGTAACTAGTATATATACTAACATTCAAGAAGGAATTAGTACATACAGTTAAAATACATTAAAATGACCAAAAGTGACATCAAAGTCTTTTATAATGCCGCAGATGACAGCTACATTTACTACTATATTTGCAAACGTTATCCCAGCAGTTTGTCATCACATGATGATCAAATGATAAAGAAGAGCATTATAACTGTATCCCAGTCAACCTAACACGCAGAGTCGCTCTCTAAATGCCCCATGCGAATTGCGATCTGCAGTAAACGTGTCCCTATATTTGCTGTATTACCTTATTTGCATAATTCCTTTAGTGAAGGTGGTAAAATAACACAGACACTACATGTAAATAAATGAAGCTATCGGTGTGCAAAGCATTCTTCATTTCTTAATCGTTTGGGGTTTTGATGTGATATTGTGCAGCACACATTTAACGGCATTCATTGTGAGATTGGCTGTGCATCTCTGTCACCTATACAAAAACAGGTACTGCTTATTTATTTATTTTGAATGTGATAATAACACATTAATCTTTCTTTCATGTATTAAAATTGTTGTAATTGCTATGTCAAACTCGAGAAAAGCATGTAGCTGATAGTTTTCGGTGGCTTCTGTGTGCATGTATGCGTTGAGCACTGTGTACTCCAGCTGTCTAAGTGCTTTCTAATGCCACATAGTTTTCGAGTTAATGTGTGACAGCTGTTTAGCACACATTCCCCCCGAAAGCAGGTGAAGCGTAGCACCTGGCAATTACATCTAAATGACTGTAATTTAAAAAAGACCCCCCAAAATAAGTGCAAGTCACGTTTTCCCACTCATCCATTAAGTCACCTTCGCTCTTGCATTTTATCAAGTCAGACGCAGTTAACATAACAGATGCATTACCAGGAAGCTGACATTAATTTCCTGTTGGGCACAGAGCTTTTTTTTTTTTTTTCAGGAGTGTGTGTGAGTTTTATTTTGTTCTAAAACCATATGAACCCAACTTGGAGGCCAAAGTGAGTGAAAATGTTTCATCCGTGCCACAAGGATGCGCTGTTTCTACGTGTATTTAGCTTTGATTTGAAATAAAACAGCGCATACTTGTGGTGCGGATGACACAGAAGAGCATACGCAGCATACAGTGATATGAGGAGACACAGAGGAGACCGTTGACAAAGGAATTATTGAATAAAGTCATTATTTTTGTTTTCTTTGCTTACAAAAAGTGTTTCCGTCGCTTCATATAACACAGATTGCTCGTCTGATGGCAGATGGAGTATTCTGATGATGACTTTCATACCTTCTATGGATCTTGAAACTGTTATTTACTTGGCAGTCTATGGGACAGTCACAGGCCTCCTGGTTTTCATCCAAAATATCTTAAATTGTGTTCCGAAGACGAACGGAGCTTTTACGGGTTTGGAACGACATGGGGGTAAGTGATTAATGACAAAATTTTAATTTTGGGGTGAAGTAACCCTTTAAATACTGGAACACATCCTGTTCTTTGACCTCAAGGCCACTAAAAAAAAAAAAAAAAAAAAAAAAAAAAATTGTCTAAGGTGGCAGAGGGTTGTTTCTGAGGGACACAATAGTTCTTTCAAAGTGCCATTGTGGTGAATGGAAACGCTAGCTTTCTCTGAGTATCACAAACCACCTTGGTCCAAAATCCCATTTCACACTGGTTTTCCCAAATGGCACAAGTTATGTGTACTTGTGGTCTAGTGTCTGTGAAGCAGGGTGGGACACGTTTCTTGCTTGAAAAGTGCTGTGATGCCCCCTTCTGCACAGTCTGTTCGGGCAGCATTCGGGCCACAGCTGAACAGGATATTAAATGAGTTCTGATTGGCTGTGATTGCTACTTCACTCGGCATTTGCTTTCAGTGAGGACAGAAAAAGAACACTTGATGCTGGATACTTTGTGTGGTTAGGACACAGTTTTTTTGTATTATTTTGATTTCTGTAGTTCAACCTCCCTTTCAATTACCATCTCTTCTCTCTCTCTCTCTCTCTATCTCTCTGTCCATCAGTCCTCTTGTCACTGAAGATCACCCCAGCTTCAGCTACTACACAGCGTGACATTCTCATCAAAGACTACCATTCTTTCATTCCTCCTCAACTAAATCACATAATCAATATTTCTGTTTCCACCTCAAAACATTTCTCTTGCAGACAGCGATTCCTTGAGCTCCAAAGTTACCCAGAAAAAAATATAAATAAATAAATCCTGAGCAAGATTGTTCTGATTTGAAACATCATTTTGAGGCTGATGGATTTTCTGAACTCAAGTGTGCTATGAAGGTCGTCTAGGGTACAGTTCAAACTCCGGTAGGATCCATGTTGGTACGGAATGCAATCATCCTAAACTGCAAAAGTAAACTGAGCTTTGTCAGTTATTTATTTTTTTATTATTTTAATTCCACTGTTAAGAAGATTGAGAAGCAAATTTTGGGAGCAGTATTGCAGCTGAAACAATAAAATAAATGTGAGGACATGTTTTGCCATTGATGAATAATCTATAAATGGAAAAGCACATAATTTGTGTCAACATAAGTGTACTTCTTTGACAAAATACTATTAAACATGATTTAAAAAGTACTTTGAAGTAAAACTTTTAATTTGACATTACAAAGTGCACTTTTTAAAAGTCTACTTAAGTGTGTTAAAAACACTTTCATAGAAGTGTGCTCACATTAAGTACACTTAAGATGCCTTTTATTTCAATACTAGTTTATTTGCAAGTACTTTTTTCTTTTCTTTTCAAATATATTTAAATATACTAAGTGCACTTATTTTTCACAAGGAACTGCTAGTCCACACACACTCTGGAGTTACATATATTAGAAAACTTTCTACATGTGTATGGAATACATGAGTCACTCCTGAACTCATGATAGTTGACATGGTGATAACAATAGCAAAGCTCTAGATTCTTGTGGCTGTAAACGATAAAATAACACGGATCCAAACATGGATGCTGAAAAGATTCTTGTGTCAACTAGTCGCTGTGTCTTACAGGTGTGCATACACAGGTGTGCAAGTTTCAGAAACTCATTCTCCTTCAGTTTCACACTACTCTATGTCGCTGTCTTTTAAATCTAACCCAGCAGGCACATATTTGTAGAATTGCTTGTCAAGCCCCCTGTAAACTCAGCGGAATCTTACCTCATACTCCTGCTTGAAGCCGTAGCCCTCTCCTGTCTTCATCTGGTTGATGTGTTGGAGCAGGTCTGCCACTCTCACGGCCGGGTGGAGCTGTCCTGTGTGGTACGGAGAGCTTTTCCTCCTGCAGTGTCTTCTGGGAGAACCACCCAGCAGGCTGCTGGACTCGTTCACCGTGCTGCGCTGCTCATCTGAGGATTGAGAGGAAGAAGAGAGGGAAATATAAACACAAGCTGACCCTGGTGGAAAGGGAAGAAGCTACAGTGTGCTCAAAGGTAACGTGTAAATTGCAGCGGGAGGCGCTTCACTGAAGGTGTGAATCGTAACGGCCGAGGGAGTTTGTCTTCCTGAGACTGTGAATCGCCGTGGTTGTGCGAGTGTGAATTGAAGTAAAACTGCAAGGGGTAGAGATGTTTGAAAGGTGTTGTAAGAAGCAAACAAGATATGATGCTCCAGCTTGATAAAGATGGCCTGTATAGATTCATTTTTCAACCATCTGTCTTCCATGTAGTGGTGTTGCCAGATTTTTTAACTGGGGCACGAGCTCCAGAGAAATACTTCTGTGTCCCAGTAAAATATTACTGATAAATCCTTGTCTAGTCATGGAGATAACCGTATACCAATCAGAATAATTTTTACCTCATAATATTACTGGGAAACACTTTATTTGATAGTCTACTTTACACAGTGTGCTAACTATAAGTACCTTTGCAACTGGATTTGCAACTACAAATGTCCCATCTTTTTTTTCTGAGAGTGTATAAGTAACTTATTCTACTAACCCTAACCATAACCTGACAGTCGATTAATATTCTAATGAGAGTTAGCTGACGTGGTTGGAAATTAATGAGCGTTAGTTGACATGTTACTGCAAAGTTAGTCATAATTAGTAGAATGCCTACAATGGACTATTGTAATAAAGTGTAACCATCTTCAAAAATCATTTTTTATTAGATTTGCTTTGATAATTTTGATTTGTGATGATTTGGTAATTAATCACTTTTGAACTAATCAGTCAACTTGTTTGCAAAAAGGTTTGAAATAGAGGTCTGTAATCACATGGGATCCGTGGGACCCGACCCAACACAGTGCGGCACAGGACAAGCTTTTAATTGCTGAGAGTGGGTAATTGCTAATAGTGATGTACAGTATGTGCAGAAAGTAGGAGAAAAAAAATACTCAGGGGTTCCTGCAAAATATAAATATTTTAAGACAAAATAAATTGTACTTAATTATATTTTATGTGATTCATGTTATTTGTCTGTTGAACAACAAACGTGAAAGTTACGGATGGAAGTGGGATAACACATATGTGCATGAGCGAGACAAAATCTAAAAAAAATCCATCACGCATAGACCTCTACTCTAAAGTTGTTTGAGATTCAGTCTGACTCCTTTGGGCAGTCCATCTCCATAGAGAAACTGAGTCTTAACAAAAGACAGATCTACTGTGAGATTCAGAAAGAAATAATTTTGCTTTTGTTGAAGCCATCTGTACACACTAGTCAAATGTGTTTTTCAAATAATTGTGTTTGACAGCAAAATTTGGGGTGACAGCAAAATTACATAATTGAGAAAAAAAAATATCAGAATAGAATAGAATAGAATAGAATAGAATAGAATAGAATAGAATAGAATAGAATAGTTCAAAGCAATGCTACACAGACAAGTACATGACATAAGCACAGATATCTGGAGACAGGCAGAGAGCCAGTGCTCTCATTTTACTGACACTCAACAACACTCATCTGTAATATGTGGAGACAGAGTATTGATGCATATGCAAACAATGACTAATGGAGATAAACAGCATTAACGGTGTATTGTGACTGTAAACATCTTAACAACCCTGTTTACTTGTTCACCTGTTTTCTAATATATACATTATATATCGCAGAGGGAGAGAGATGTAGTGCTTGATATAGTTAGATATAGTTTAGAGTGCGTGTATGTGTGTGTGTGTGTTAGAGTGCGTGTAGTTGTGTTTGTGTGTGTGATTTTTAGATGTGTTAGTTTACGATGTGATGATTTCAAGGTTACTGATTCCACGATACGATTTTCTCATATTTTTTTTTACACAATCAGAACTGAAAATGTGTCCTTTTTTATTTCTCAGACAAAATGCCGTTAATTTTTTTGTGAAATTGAAATTTGTCACATAACAAAACTAAACTGAAATTTTAACTGAAACAAATCCCAAATCAAATTTGATCCCCAATCAAATGAATAAATATTACAAATCAAATAAATTTCTTTTTTATAAAGAAACTAAGGTTTTGCCTGTGCCCTTTCCATTCAAAATTAAAGGCAAAAAAAGTTGTTGCATATATGCGGCATGAACAGTTTTGTATAATTTCAAAATTTAAAGCAAAAACACAATAGTCTGACTTTAGCTTTGTGAAACTATAGTACATAAAACACATCTGCAGGAAACAGAAACAGCAGATGGGCTGAATGAGATGCAGATTCAACTCTTATGAACTATTTTAATATGCATTATACAAAAACGAGATTAACCATCACAAATTTTTATTTATAAAAATGAACCATCTCGGGCTTAACTTTTCAACTTTATTTTGTGTGACAGTAGTACATAGCCACTTCATCATCATCTTATTTTTTTTCCATGGTATGGGTGACATTAAGGTGCAATAACGTCACCTACTAAGTTGAAGTGTCAACCAGATGTGGTTAATGGCACTGGATTATTAACAATATTATCATTTATGTAGTAAAAATAGGCATAGATAAATCCCATAAAAGATCTAAACAGGTGGAACTGGGGGAGGTGAAGGGTTTCTGAGGAACTTTGACAGAATGCTGCACAACCAGCTTACAGCGAACATTTGGATTTTAGGATCTGGACTTGGAGGATCCATTACTGGTCTGGGTAATAGAAGGTCTGGTATTCATGTGGATCTTGTGGATCTCTTTTTATTGTATGGTATTGGATTATTTGTTTTTTGTCTGGGTAGTAGTTGGTATGTTATTAATGTGTATAATTCATTCATTCATTCAGAATATCAGTTTACCATAACCAGGTACTATATACTCATATTGTGAATATTTTGGTCATTTCCACCTACCCCTTGTCAGAAGTTTTTCTGTGTAAGGAGCAACTCTTTCCGCTGTGTGTGTTTGTGTACTCACTTTTAGCAGTGCAGTTATGTGAGTCCATGAAGGTGTGCGCCGTGCGATCGTCCTGTTGCAGTGTACTGTGCTCTGTCGTACTGCAGTCCAGTGACCCCAGCTTACGCGTCTTCTCCTGACGATACGTCATCACCGCTTTATTAATGTTCACCTTCTTCCTGCTGCAGAGTATGAAATAGAACAAATGAAGAGAGTCTACAAGTGCTGTAAATGGGACAAAAAGAGAAAATACATAAAAACGGATGGAGAGGGTTAATAAGAGGAGCGGATTCTTAAATATAAACCATCACCAGTAATAGGAACTACAGCTGTAAATGTAAAGAAAATGTAGGTGGAACTTAGCCAGGTCAGTGCTACATGGTGATCGTAGCATGTTCCCATGCTTTTGCTAGAGGGTGGTTGCTAACTGGTCAAAGTTCATTATCATCTCGATTTCTAGATGTGACAGTGGTCGCTCCAATGTAGAAAAGCAATAACACACATCTCCTCAAGCCACATGCATTACTATAGCAACACTACATAAAAACAGTGGCGATACAGACAGGAAAGTAACAGAGAAAGTAAGACAGCAGTTGAGAGGAAGATAAAATATATTTTTTTTAGAGTTTGGCTAATCTCCAGCAAATCAACACTATACAGCAGAGGCAGATGGGGGAAAAAATAATGGAACAATAAAGAAATGACTTACGGGTAGTAAGGATACGAATAGATGTTTCTTCTGAAGAGCATGAAGAGAGACAGAAAAACATGTAGGTTAGGCTGGCTCATATTACATTTACATTTGGCAAATATTTTTATCCAAAGCAGCTTACATTGAATTCAAGATTTTCATGCATTGTCTGAGAATCGATCCTATGACCTTTGCTTTTGCTAGAATCGTGTTTTAGTGTTTAAACTACAAGTTACCATGTTAATTACTCGTATGCCGAGATAAACATCTGTCCTTAGCTTCATGCCAGTTTATGACATGTATGAAAGCACACTGGTTCCTGACTGGTTTCACTACTTGGCAATACCACAACTCTCTCTAATCATTTGCTGGTAATATACTGTAGTAAGTTTATCTGAATCTGAATGAACAATTGTTTATTATTTCTGAGTCTCATATTAGTTAATGATATGAAGTAATTGTGTTGGCTCCTTTAGAACTTAGTTATTGGCTCAACTCTTTGTTTTCATATATTACAATGTATTAAAGACATAATAGTAACACTAGTGTAGTGATGCACAAAACACAGCTCACATGAGTCACTTTCAAAACAAGATTTTTTTTTATTATTTTTTTTTAGTTTAAATATAACATTTTAATTTAGATATATAATATAAATGCAAAAAATTAAATAAGCTACTTTTTTAAAATATGAAACTACAATGCCAGTAGGTGGCAGCAAGTGACATGAATCAACTGATTTGTTTAAAATGCTAATTCGTTTAACTTCACAAACGACTGTACTTATAGCCTATTGAATCATTTACTGCTCCGTGTAATGCTGAGGAACCGAACAGCTATGTGTGATGGCAGTGAGGCGGGAGAGAGTGCTCAGAACTCTTCAGATCGCATAACTTAGTGGAACATTATTATAATATAGAATCATCCTTTGTAAAGAAATACGGTGCGAACATATGAGAATTTATCTTTCTAAATGTGCGCTCTTTTGGGCTAAGGCTAGAGCTGTTTAAAGTAGTCATGTGATGACAGATTAATCGTCACTGTAGCAAATCAATACGTGTGTCCTTCTTCTATGTGAATTAATGATAAATACCAGTTTATGCTGTTTGATTGTGGCCTTGATCGGTCTTAGTTGGAAGCTGTTAGCTTCGGCTGGCAGTGGAAATGCAGCTATTACTTTCTGACTGGCATAACTGTACAAATCAAAGAAACGTAAACGGGCAAAGGTGGGGCCCCCTACAAGGCGGGGCTCATGGGCTGCAGCCCAGTCAAGTCCAATGGAAAGTCCAGCCCTGCCTGTATTAGAGAAAATACTTATTATCTTCTCTCAGAGAGTAAACCAACTAGTAGCTGCACTTCACATACAACATGAGTCATTAAATTACAGCCCAGGAAATTTCCACACATTCAACCAGTCATTACAGCAAAATAAACCCCAGCACAGTGTGGAGGTTATTTGTGTGAATCCAAAGGCCTTTATTTTGCAGTAATGGCAGGCTGACTGTACATTATAGTGTTTATTATGCAGTTGCAGATTGACCAATCACGATGAAGTATTCCAGAGTGCCGCGTAATAATAGTGAATAATGCAGTTCTGAGGTACGTACTGTACCTGTCCTCGCTGTTCCCAAAGCCTTAGAATTTGTCATATCTGAGCAATATTTCAGCTGTGAGTTGGGAGCCCTCTAATTTAATCAGTTAAACCTTTGAGGATGCGTTAAAGTGTCTTGTGCGCTGGTTTATTACTGTGTCTGGACAGCACTGCTGCTGCTGGTCTGATGTGATGCTGGGAAGAACATCTAGAATTGGATTTGATTTTAATTGGATCTGAGCGCACACATGCTCACCCTTTCTTGACAATAACCACGATGGCTCCCAGCAAGAGGATGAGAACAACCAGCCCCCCGGCACAGGCCCCAAGGATCAGCCCCATGTCCTCGGCATGCTGGGACACCTCCAGAGCTCGCTTATGGTCCTTACAGGCCTCTGAGAGTGGAAAGACAAACAGCAAATAAACGAATGAAAGTGAGAGAAAGACAAATGGCTTTATATAATTTAGCTAAATATCAGTAGTACAGTAAAACAACACAAATAAGAATCTACTCAAATATTATTTCAACATAATGCTGCTAATTAGGGCTGTGTGAAATATAAAATTTAAATCTATTTAATATTATGTTGGCATAATCATAAAAATATCAAAATAATGTTTTACTAGCAATTATGTTTTCTATAGACAATGTATCAGCATCTCTACATGTATGGCACCCATTCCACCTCGTTCCGCTTAATGAAGTACTGATCAGGTGATCACCTCAATCAAATCTTATTTAGTGAGGAAAGTATAAAAACTGTGAGCATCATATTACTTCCACCCTTCAAATTTCAAAGACAGCAGTTCATAAGAACAAGGTCAAGCAGCAGACACTGGGGACAACATAGCTACAGACCGGCAGAGAGTGAAAATAACTGAACTCATTCAAATGTCACTTAACAACTGTAGGATGACATCAAGTGACCTACAGAAAGAATGGCAAACGTCAGCTGCTCGGTGAGGACAGTTCAAAACAGTTGCTACTGGGGGAAAAGCTAGAAAAAAACACTTCATCAATGAGAAGCAAAGAAGAGATAGGCTGAGGTTTGCAAAGGAGCATAAGGATTGGACTGTAGAGGACTGGAGTAAGTTCATCTTCTCTGATGAGTTCAGTTTTCATGGTTCCTTCTGTTCTCTCTAAACAAATACATTTTAATTCAAATATATTTTTAATCATCATCAAAACTGTGAAAATATTGAGATATAATTTGCCCAGTCAAAGCCCTAATACTCCAGCACAGTGCATTATCTCAAGCAGCAGATGAGAATTAGAAGATTAGAACAGAGGCCAGGTGATGCTGGCAACGCACGGCTGCATGTAAATCTGCTGAAGGTATCACAGCGCTTGGAGGGAGATGAAGAAACAGTTTATCAGCATCAAGCAGCACATGAATGAGCCACAAGGGAAGAAGCTTAACCTGGGGTGCCCGGGTAAGAGCAGATCGGGTCTTGGGCAAATTGGGGTCAGGTCAGCGATGCACAGGTGCTCATTTCTGGTTAGATTATCAGAGGTCCAGCTCCCAAAGCTGAGCATATTGGATAGACATTATAATTTTCAAAACCCACCTTTTACAGCCAACTTTGTCTCCTTTCCCAAATATTTTTATGCCATATGGGCTTCCTGTTCCTTGAAAATAGCACAGATTTAGTCAAAATTGACACCATTTTAGCTCTAAAATTATATGGAAACAGGCTAGAACATGCAGTGCTGATGATCTAGTGTCTTAAAATCAGCACATTTTAGAAAGTTTGCCCACTCTGAGAAACAACTGAGTTGAACGTCTCATTCCAAACTAGTTTGGCAAGAGCAACAGTTATTTTTTTTATTCAGTCCAGTTCGGAAAGAAACAGCCTGCACATACAGAACCAGACCTGGTGACATTTCAGTCCAACATTCGACTACTTGAGAGTCCACTGATGACAGCTGTGCCTACTGGTTGCAAACTTGAGGAAGAAAGTCACGGACTAAACCTGGCAGCCATTTTGAGCATTCACCTCCGGTTTTGTGGGTCTCAGTGTCTCCATTTTCTCTCTCTGTAAATGCAGTCAATTTCCAAACAGCAGAGCAGCATGAAATCTCTCTCTCTCGATTAATTTAAGCCCCTGCGGTGCTTCCAAAAGCAGAAATTGCCATTTGAAAAATCACAGGGATGGAAGTGCATCATTATGCCATCTGCTGTAGGGACATTAATTACAATATCATTGATGAAATAAATACCTTAATAATAGAATTTGACGGATAAAACAAGGAGGATAAACAGACATTCTGCTGGTGGGCTACCGCAGGATAGTATAGTATGTTCAGCAGTAGCAACACAATCTTTTTGCAGCATGTACTTCAATTCTTTAATTGCTTTATAAAGATGAACTTGAAAGCTAATTATCAGAATAATTAATAATTAATACTTTCATAAAATAGCCACTCACTCATCCACTAACAGTGCAGAGCAACAGCTTTGAACTAAAGCTTGAATTTTATTTATACTCCATAGCATTTTGACAATAACATTTTTGCTTTTTTTTTTTTACGTTTCTTCACATAGCAGTAAGAGGTCAGAGACTTTCAAAGCCTTGTTTTCAAGTTTGTTGGTGCCATGTGCTCTCCTGTCTATTGTCTTAGCCCACCCTTCTAGTTATCTCATTATTGTTTTAGTTACTCCACCTGTGTCTCCCTCGTTACCCTCTTCGTTTGTCTCTCTATTTATTCTCCTTAAGAGAGTATTGTCTCCTTTATATAGTCCTGTGCTTTCAGCACCTTCCCATCCTGTTGTTATCCCACCAAAGCCAGTTCACAAGAGGGCCACCAGTCCAGAACCTCTCCACAACATGGCTGACGTTCCAGGGCCTTGGCCCGTCAAGGCCGCCGCAGTGTCTCCAGCCATTATTGGACATCATGCCAGAGTCTTAAGCCATCTTGGAAGCCACTCCGGTGTTCCTGGCTGTCATGAACATTGCACGTTAAGCTTGTAGGGGACTGCCCAGTCGGTCAAGACTGACATCCAGTGTGGCGTACCCACCGCTGATGTTTGTATGAGCAGCAGGCATCCTGCTGGCCTCAGCACTCTCAAGCTCGGTGATCTCAGAGGTTCTCCCACTTTCCGCTGCCCTTTCAGTAATGGTGTTTGCCATTTTGTGTGTCTGGGCCATACACACTTCCGAGGTGGCGGAATCCACTCCAGAGTCCATGAGTCTGCTCCAGAGCCCGCTCCAGTCCATGAGTTGGCACCAGAGCCCACTCCGGTCCATGAGTCCACTCCAGAGCCCACTCCAGTCCATGAGTCCACTCCAGATCCCGCTTCAGTCCATGAGTGTGTTCATGAACTGCAACAAGTCAAATCTAAATTGGGCATTAAGAACTGCAATGTAAATATGGCCTATGATGCTTTCAAACAGGACCAATCCTCATCCTGGAGATCTACGTTCCTGCAGAGCTCAGCTCAACCATGATCAAACACACCTGAAGCAGCTCATTAAGATATTCAGGTGCACTTGATAATTACAGACAGGTGTTTTGGAGCAGGTCTGGTACTGAACTCCTCAGGTAGGTAGATCTTCAGGATCTTCAACACCCTTGCTACATCCAACAAGCCATGGCGCTCTAACGCCACACATCATGTAGCCACCCTGTGAAAAATACATTTCAGAGCAAAGAGTACACTGACAACGCGTTGAGAGTCAAAACAGAGCAGGTTGCTTTTGGTATGAAACAAAGTCTCAGCTTTCAAATGTTGTCATTTTGAAAGAAATTCAAACAACAAATACCATTTTGTGGCTCTTTCATGTGTCATGACAGATCACTGCAGTGCCTCAGTTCCAGCGACATTCAGCTCATGGCACTACTCTTTCATTTCTATGATATCTGCAAACTGTGGCTGCATCTGAAAGTTTAGGTAGCTGACTTGTCTTGCTTCACTATAAACTGATGAAATCAAGACTGCATTTGCATTTAAATGTACCTCCTAAAACTGATTTCAAACAGGCTTCTGAGGAAGCATGACAGTGTGATGATGAACAGGATTGGACATATCTGCTTTAAAATGTCTGAGTAGGCAGATCACTAAGCTCGTGTTATCCAGTTTCTTACCTCCAACTACTTTTTGGCTTCATCAATGTATCTATTTTTTTGTTTATCAGTCTGTTTCTATTATATTGGCTCACTATGCCAAACTCGAATGAGGTATTTTTTTGGTAATATCTAAATTATAATACTAGGTGGATCATGCCCAGTTGTTACGACTTGCGTTTTGAGAAAGTTCCACATTAAGGTAACAAATACCCAATCATCTCTTGCCAAAGTGTGAGTGAATCCGCAGCAGGGACATTTGGTTAGCGTTGATGTATATGCGCTGTCAATGAGACATGCCCTCAAGTGTGTAAACAGTGCAGATAAAGAATGAATTACCTTTACGAGCGATCCGAATGCAGTTGATCCTGGTCTCCTGAGGGTAAAACAGAGAATGGATACAAGTTATCAGGGCTATCTGACGGTGAGCGCATTGCGTGTGTGTGATTTATGTGAATATCTGACTAGTAATCCCATAGGCAGCCAGAATTAAGTAGAAATGCATTTGATGGCATTTACTAGCAGATGAATGAGAACATCAGCTGGATATGAAGGCTCAGTCCAAAAACGTCTCGGTTATGTATGGTAACCCTTGTTCCCTGAAGGAGGGAACGGAGACGTCACGTCGGTGACCGACGAATTGGAATATCTCTTCGATAGACCAATCTACTTCGAGTGTAAACTAAACGAGCCAATGCACATTGGCATGCAATTATTGCATCCAGCTGCCGCTGATCACATCATGAGTATAATAAGGCAGCAGGTGCAATGCATACCAGGTTTTCGCTGAGTAGCCGAGCCGGTGACCCGGCGGCTCAGGGGTGGTACAGCAACCGTGGCGACGGGACGTGACGTCTCCGTTCCCTCCTTCAGGGAACGAGAGTTACCATACGTAACCGAGACATTCCCTTTCAGTCGGTCACTCTTGACATCATGTCAGTGACTGACGAATTGGGATCCCTACCAAAGCGGCATGGGTGCTGCCCCTTCCAGTGCCCTGTGCGAGCCATCTGCGCCCTTATTTGGTGTAGGCCGGGGCTCGGAACAAGTAGTTCCACTTACCACTGTCAAAGCACTACCTCACAGGGTGAGATTGGATAACACTGGGAAAACTTACCCATTCCGCTTGGAACAGGGATGCTGCGGAAGCCCCATCCTTCCCGAAGGAGTTTTTGGAAGCAGATACACATATAGCATCCGTTTAGGTTTATATGGAGAAATTTGAGTTGATTAAAAGCCTCTTGGGAAGGCAGAAGTCTGCCGGGGAAACACAGGCTCTAAGGCTATACCATGGACTATACACATATGAGTACCGCTTAGGTCTCAATATGGAACCCAGCCTTCCATGGTCCTCATGGATTCATCATGAAGGCCTGGCACCGGACATTCCGCCACATCTGGCTGCCTAGGGTGATGGGGGATCTCAACAGGTTCTACAGTACAGACACTCTGGAGCAGTTTTAGCAAGGCGACACTAACTGGGGCCTCTCGGTGCCACTACCTGTTTGAGGTGAGAACACAGGAAGATACCAACTCTACACAAAGTCTATAGAATCTAGCGAATGTGTTAGGGGTCGGCTAGCCCGCAGCTCTACAAATATCTGTCAGCGAGGCACCACGAGTCATCACCCAGGAGGATGCAACACTTGTAGTTAAGTGAGCTTGCAACCTGAACGGGCAGGGCACACCCTGTGCCTGATAAGCCAGGGTTAATAGCATCCACAATCCAGTGGGCCATCCTCTGCTTAGAGACGGCATTCCCCTTATGCCGGCCTCCTTAACAGACAAAGAGCTGGTCTGAGGTCCTGAAGCTTTGTGTCCAGTTTATGTAGCATCTCAATGCTCGGACAGGACAGAGCAAAGCCAGGGCTGGGTCTGCCTCCTCCAGGGGCAGTGCTTGCAGGTTCACCACTTGGTCTTTGAAGGGTGTATTGGGAACCTTGGCCACGTAGCCGGGCCGGGGCCTCAGCATTACATGGGAGTCAGCCTGCCCAAACTCTAGGCACAAATCGTCGACCGAAAATGCGTGCAGGTCCCCTACCCTCTTGATGGAGGCCAGTGCAAGCAGGAGTTTTCAATGAAAGACACTTTAGCTCAACTGAATGCAAAGGCTCGAATTGGCTCGAATGGGCCCTGCTGTAGTGATTTTGTGGCGGTTCAGAGTTCTTTCAGAACTTCCAGATCGTCACCACCCTCGTGCAGTTTCTTCAGTACCTTGGCCTGGTGCACCTGCAGTAATGCCATTCCGTGTAAGGCGGAAGCAGCTACCCCGCAAGCCATATAGCCACTGCTGGTTAGACCAGACGAATGCCTACAGGTCCAGGAAGGAACCACCAGGTCTCCCCGCCAGCAGGAGGCAGATTTAGGACACAATTGCATTGCAACCGCCCGCTCCACTGGGAAAATCACTGAATACACCTTTGCTGCACCGCCGTAGAGGGTGGTGAGGGAGGAGGAGCCCACTGCCTGGTTTCTGGCAGTTAAAGGTGCCATTCACGACCTGGTGAGCTCGTCATGCACTTCCGGGAAGAAAGGCTGGGGCTCTGAGAACCAGCACGAGCCACCTCGAGAAACCAATCATCCTGCCTTGAGGGCTTCGGGAAGCTGTTGAGATTTCTACTCGAGCCCTACCCTCTCGATGGCTCGGGAAAGCATAGCTGTCATCTTCGGATCCGATTCAGGCATTGCCACTTTCCCAGGGGGCAGCAGCTCGGCCGAATCTTCATCGGACAGCTCTCCCTCAGATGGTGAGATCGACATCTGGTCAGGGGGAGGCCCACTGGATACCGCTGGTACGCTCTTTGAAGTTTTTACAGTTTACACAAAAACCTTTTTTCAAAAAATAGCATTTTCAGGACCCCAAAATTGACATTGTTATGTAAATGAATTGCCGACACATAAAATAATTTCAGTGTCGTGTAAACACCCCCTAAGAACGTTTTGTCAATGTTCCCATTAAATTATGCAAACATTATTTCTGGATGTTCAGAATGTCCAGTTTATATATATATATATATATATATATATATATATATATATATATATATATATATATATATATATATATATATATATAATGTCTACTGTTTTTAAAGATGTAAATATTTACTACTTGTTTCATACATACACACACACACACACACACACACACACACACACACACACACACACACACACACACACACACACACACACACACAGCATTCCATTTATTTTTATTTGCAAGCATTACAGGAACGTTTCTTTTAAATGTTCTTTGAACGTTCCGAAACAAGTAGTAAATACTTACATCTTTAAAAACAGTAGACAAACATTCAGCTAAAATAAAAAAAAAAAAAATTCCTTAACAATTATTTTGTTGCGCTAACATTTAGAAAATGTTGTTAAAAGACCAGGTAACTCTGAATAAACATTATATTAACATTACAGGAAGAACCTTCATTCATAACTTTGAGAGAATCTTGACAGAATATTCGCTAAAGTTCTGTTAGCTTGGAATACACACCTTCTAGGGTTAGATGAGGTACAAAGTTGGCACTCTAAATGTACTGTATGGTAACAAGCAGTTGTAGCTCTAAATTTATAATTTTGTAACCTGAAGGTCGCAGGTTCGAGTCTTGGTGCTGGCAGGAGTTGTTGGTGGGGGGTGGGGTGGGGGGTGAATGAACAGCGCTCTCTTCCACCCTCAATACCCATGGATGAAGTGCCCTTGAGCAAGGCACTGAACCCCCAGTTGCTCCCTGGGTGCTGGATATAGCTGCCCACTGTTCCGGGTATGTGTTCACGGTGTGTTCACTACTCACTGCTGTGTGTGTGCACTTGGATGGGATAAATGCAGAGCACTAATTCCGAGTATGGGTTACCATACTTGGCAAATGTCACAACTTTTTTTCACTTTCATTAACATTTCTAAGTTAATGTACAATATTGTAAGTAGCTAAATAAATAAAATAAAATAAAATAAAATAAATCTTTCTATTTAGCACTCTGTAGTGCATTATGGGAGTCTCATTGCTGTAGCATGCCTATGATGTTGCCTAAAATGCTGTCTACATAGGCAACTCACTAGATTTTAGAGCAGAGCCTAAGAGTACAGTCCAACCCTATACATCTCTCTCTCTCTCTCTCTCTCTCTCTCTCTCTCTCTCTGTGTCTCTGTCTCTCTCTCTCTCTCTCTCTCTCTCTCGCACACACACAGGCACATGGTGAGCTACAGAGACATATTATCAAATTAAGATTTACAAGTGCAAATTATCGCTTTATGTGGCAATTATGCAAATGCATCTACCTAGATTGGAGTTGAGACCTTTCTCACCCAAACTGCCGGTAAATTGCCTTTTAAATTGAAAATCAGCAGTGAGTTGCTTTCTCCTCTCTTTCACCCGGGCAGATGTGACATATTTACCACCATATTTTAACATGTCATTAAAACATGTGTTCGGCAGTCCTCTGTCGAGGTTGTGGGGCACTGAGGTTCAGCACTGAAATTAATCGCTGTCAGATGATATATCATATGCAGGTCACACTCAACATTGCTTTACAAGTGGCTGTTAAGAGTGGTAATTTCCCAGCATTCAATATGGTCAATATTCAGAGTGAAAATGTGTCTGTCTTTCACACCCACAAACTAAACAGCCACAGCCTCTGCATTCATAATTCACTCAAGGAAATGTCAAAGTTGCAAAAGTTGCCACATAATTTGAGGTCCACTCAGCACAAACAGTGTAGAATGAGTTAAGTAGTGAAGTTAAAAACTTCTATCAGGATTAAGGGTTTGGAGCAACAGTAATAGTGAAGCTTGCCTCTCGTACTAATAAGTTTTGTATGTATTTGTCTATTCTAAAACCCAACGCATACCCCATTGAGCCATAGCAAGCCACTTTAGTCAGAGTAATTACTGTTTAAATTCAGCGTGAGTCTAATAGAGCAAACCTGCACCTAATTATCACAAATAATTATCAAAATAATAAGCAACAGCACAGCCGAGCTTTCAGCTTCGCTCATGTTAAAAAGAGTTATCTAGACTGATTAAGATAGAAATGCATGCAGGTCAGATAAACAATAACCTGAATGAGTTTGACTCATCTTGCGCTAGAATAAACTTACTTTGAGAGGCGAGCGGCAGACAGCGTTGAGTGGTTGATGCTACTGCTTATGGCCTATTATGTATTCATTACTTCCCATTAGAGGAGGGAATTTCAACACAATCCCATTATTGGATACAATGGTACCTTTATTTGTTTGTAATGATGAGCTAGCCAGTCAACATGAGTCAAACCCACTGTGTTTGTCTTGCTCTCTAAATCTATACCCCACCCCACTACAGAGGCATTACAGATTCATTTCTGTGACACAAAGACAGAATACAACTCCTCAGGCCTCCAGGGCTCATTACAATGACAACTGATGATCAAATGTTTCTCTCTATTGTGCTTGCAGTGGAACTTTCATGTGCTGCATTCTGGATCTCTGCGTATCACCTCAATACATCAAACAACTGAATAAGTAGCATCCTAATAGAAGTAAATAGGATGTTATGTTGAGCTCAAATGAATCATGTCCTTAAGTAGCTTTTCAAGGTTGTTACGGAAGCAGATTAGATCTACAGTGTTAGTTATTTATTCTCATTAATTATATAAGCGTACATAATTTATCACTGTATATAATTTCCTTGTCTGCCATCTATTTCCCAGTTCTCCGCCCAACATCAAAATTAACTGAAAATGAAGAACTGGATTTGGTGCATTAAGCAGGGTCAAGCAAGAATTGACAGTGCTGGACTTGTAAAGTCTTAGGTGCATTAAGCAGGGTCAAGCAAGAATTGACAGTGCTGGACTTGTTTAGTCTTATTTGAGGAAGTTAATCAAGGTTTTCAAGACCACTAGAAACATTTAGACAGGTGTGTTGGAGGTAAACTTTGCAGGAAAGTGCCCCTCCAGGAGCAGGACTGGACATCCCTTTCCTAGACACCTCAGATGTTTTTAAAGCATTTGTCAGGTGCATCTTTTTGATTTCAGCACCATTCTGTTCTGCTTTTGAATCTGAAATCCTGAAGTCTCATGTGTAGATGCTAGGTCAGATGTCTTCAGCTTTGCTCCTGAAGAGCCTGCCCTGCAGAGTTTAGCTCCAAGCCTGATCAAACACACCTGAACCAGCACATCAAGGTGTTCAATTGTTGGAGAAGGTTGGAACTAAACCTAGCAGAAAAGTGAGTCTTCAGGAGCAGGGTTGAAGACCTATGAGGAAGGCCGATGACCTACAGGTAATGATACATTAGTGTTACTGTTCATGAGGGTGTTTGAAGACCTATGAGGAAGGCCGATGACCTACAGAACTGGATTGCTCATGATCGCATTAAAGTGAAGCAGCCACGCCGCCATATTGGTAATCCCTAGTGTGAGTAAACGTTCTATAATTAATAGGAAATTGTATGATTTTAATGAGAAAACATCAATAAACAAGTCAGCGTTTATAAATCTGAAGTATTTCTGTAGCATGGGACCATGCAAACACCCTAGGCATGTAAACGGTTATTTTTTAAAATGTCGGGAATTTCCCCACTTATAAAAACCTTCGTTCATTACAGTAGCGTACATCATGAACATGATAAACATCAGACGGACACGACCTCAGCATATAAAACAAACGACAAATTGGCTCATTCTGAAATCTGAATCTATTCAGAGCAATAAGACTATGTACAGTACGGATTTAAAGACATAAAGCTTTATTTCCAAGATATTAAGTTAAGCTTTTCATTTCATTATAGAGCAATATTTAACAATAATTGTATTATTCAGTGTAATATATTCAAATACATTTCTGATACTAATAAGTTCATGTTTAATAATTCCTTGAATAATTATGTTCATAAAGAAATAGGCTATGTTTTGTGTTGGATCGTACCTGTGTCATCAGTGCGCACTACACATCCATGTAAAACGGTTTAAATATATTGATTATACTGCCCCAAAAGACCGTCAAACACTGCAGATAACATCTGAAGTACACATTCATTTACATACACATAACATAAAAGCTAGTCCCGTTTGACTGATCTGCTTGAAACCGGGTGATTTAGGACAGCGGTTTGAATGTGACTCAATGGTGCTCTCTGTCGGTAGGGATTAGTAAGATGGCGGATCGAACACTTTCCGGTGGCTTCACTGCCTGCTGGCAGTTTAGAACGCGATGAGCGATCCAGTCATATATAGATCAGTGAATTATACTCAAGTCCCCAGGTTGCTTAGTAGGATATAGAACTAATGATACAGTAATGATACATTAGTGTTACCCTTAAGATAAAATGGTACGAACAAAACTTCACAACTGATTGTCAATAACAATATGCTAATGTCAAACTGTAAACTAGAGACACAACAATAATCCAAAGATTGTAAAAATAAACATAAATAAACATTGGGTAAAATAGTCTTTAAACGCTGATAGCAATGGGACCATGCCACCCTGCCAGAAAGAGAGTAGAACCATATAAACTATACAACTGTGTACAAGACATGTTTGTCTTTTATTTGATATGTTTGGTAAATGTGGGATTTGGGTGTTTGGTGTTTTATGTAATAGAAATTTTTGGTTTGGTATATTCTTGTAGTTTGGCTTATTAGTTTATTTAATTGATGATGATTTTATTATTATTTCACAAAATTGCAGCTGCCTTTCTTATAGCTAAGCAGCTTTTTTATTTCAAGTTGGTTTTTCTTCCAATAATGTGTTGTTAATTTAATATTTTTTTACAAAATTCAAAGACAATTGGTCACAGGAGATGCACTTATACATACCTGGCAATAAAGCTCATTCTGATTCTGATTCTGGACGACTTGTGAGTGGATCACATGAAACACATCTTAATACCAGGTGGAAACAGGGCTACCGTCTTGCTCGCTTGGTTTTATATACGTAATTTGCGGGCATCAGAGAGCTGTTTTCAATATGCGGGAGACTTCCAGAAATTCTGAAGGAGGTAGGATGTCTGAGATGGGCTCTTTTGCTGACGTCTCAAGAAAATTAAATGGGAAATGATCTGATGACAATACTAGGAAAGAACCATCAGTCTAGTCTCAAAGAGCTGACGAATGGAACAGGATATTATGTGTTGCCTTGCCAAGAGTTCAAGAGCTGAATAGACCTTAATAAGACCTGTTCTGGAAGCACACTAAAGAAAAAGACCATGACCTATTCAACTATAGTACATATCTCTATGTCTTTCTACCTATTAAATGAACTGGCCATGGCCAAAAGAGTATGGCACTTATGTGATTCAGATTATTTGGATCTTGACAAAGAGTCAATATGGTCATTTTTTGATGAATGCTCAGCTATTGATATAAACATCATAGAGCTATGGTAATGAATGCATGGAAAGTTGGTACTGTATCTTCTGAAGAAGAAGAAGAAGAAGAAGAAAAAAAAAAGCTGCAATGCAAGCAAAACAAAGGCTATTCCCTGCTGGATGAAGCTGCTACATCCACATCAAGGAGCAGAGAAGATGCCTCTGGGATATAAAATCAAGGAAATCATATTAAGTTCTTTATTAAGCGACACCAATAATTAGTGACGACAGGACTGGGAAAAGTTTATAGTGTGATGATGCACAAGAAGTCACAGAAGGAACCAAGTGTTATACAGCTTGGGGGTCTCTTCTGGAAATTCATTTCAACCTATGCATGACTAGAATGTAACTGTTTCTCATTATGATTGTAGAATTATAGCTGCATAGCTGACATCAAGGCATTATTTTTGTATATTAGTATTTTAGCATGTGCTTATGGCAAGCCATTTCCTTCATTTACAGGATATGAATTCTTGACATCAACAATTCAATTTCCAGTAGTTAAAATGTTAATTCTTGATATCAGGAATTAGATTTCTACTAGTAACAATGGCTATTTTGATACCAGGAATTACATTTCCACTAATAAAAATGCTAATTCTTTAAATCAACAAATAATCAAATAATCAAATAATCATTGATATCAAGAATTGAATTTCAAGTAGTAAAAATATGAATATTAATGAATATTAATGAGATCTGCTTTTCCCATAATCCTCTTTTCAGCAGGGTCAGTGTAGGTCAAAGTAAAAGTACCTAAATTATTAGGAGAAACAAGAATACTATAAATTTCAGTGACTTTTCTCAGGTGCAGCTTAGCGTCTGAGGTTAACACAGCGTGTGATTTCTCTAGTGACTAGAGCTGTATTGTTTCAAAACTATTAAATAATTATTAAATAAAAATTATACATACATACATACAATAAATACATGAATAAATAAATATTAATAACAAAACAAACATTCATGGTAACATTTTATTTTAGGGTCTCTTAACTAGTTGCTTATTCACATGCATACTACTAGAATATTAGCCATTTATTAGTACTAATTAAGCACATATTAATGCCTTATTCTACATGACCTTATTCTACCTCCCTAATCCTACCCTATACCTAAATTTAACAACTACCTTACTAATTATTAATAAGCAGCAAGTTAGGATTTTATTGACAGAAAAGTCATAGTTAATAGTGAATAAGTGTTCCCTATTCTAAAGTGTTACCACATTCGTTGTGACTGCACATGGGTGTATCGCAGGAACATCCATTCACAGAAATGGCTCCACTTGTCACAGAAATTTTAAGCTCTGCAGATGTTTTGAGGAACATGCAATGGTGGGCAATGGTGAGAAATGCCTCATGCTTAAACAGCAGTGGTTTCTTTTGTGTGTTCATTTAGTTTAATTCTGTTTGCAGAGATTTCTGAAGGTGTTTTGCTCTTATCCTTGGGTTCTTTCAGGGTTGTCAATGGTGATCTTTGGATGCCGTTCAAAAAGAGAGTAGCAACAGTCCAAAATTTTCTACATTTGTAGACAGATATTGTAACATGAATTCAAAAAAACACAGCTCTTCAGCAATGCTTTCATTGGCTTTTCCAGCTTTACAGATCTCTGTCCTGTGAAAGCTATTGGGATTGTATGCCTATTTCACTCCAAATAGCTTTCGGAAATGTTGCATCACAGAGGTTGACTTACTCTACTTTTCCTGCCCTGTCTATGATCACTCAGTGTCTTCAATGCAATTCTGAAGATTACAGCTTTTTGTGTGCTGTTGGCTAAGTCACTATGTCTTAGATCAGGCAACATTTTATAAGCAAGCAAGCAATGCAGAAAAATGCAGGGAAAAAAAAAAGACTTCACAAACTTATTTTTGACTGCATATGCCTTCCCCAGTGTAGATTTCAAGATAGAAGATCAAAGATCGGACAAGTCTATTATGCTTGCTAACACAAATGTGAATGCATAACATCTGATAGGGTGGTCAACAATTTAATATTAGTGGTAATATTCTTAATAGACACTGCCTTCTCTCTTCATAACAGCATAACATGTTTGGATTATTGCTTGGCCCAATTTTAAGGCAAGTTAAGACTTTTCTCAATCAATCAATCAATCAATCAATCAATCAAAAGACTATTTAATTTTTTTCACATTTTAACTAGCTGACTGCATAACACAGATACACTGAGCTAGATAATATTTAGTTTAAACCATACTGTATGGCTATCGCTCTGCAATGCGTATGTTTAGAATAAACCAAGCTATTCATAAGAGTTTGAAATAAACAATTTCCCTATTCTTTTTCAACATCAAAATTACCACAATGAATGAATGAATGAATCAATCAATCACACTAACAGTTACATTTATGGAATACTTCTATCTTCTTGCTTTTTCTCATCGACTTCTCTCTCCAAGCTTTATCCAAGAAAACTTGTACTAACAAGGAATACATATGAGTGTTTATTGGGCAGATGTGATCACTCACCCCTCTGAAGTTGCTGGAGGCCTGAAAGTAGATGAGATAGTTCTTGCTGGGGTCCAGAGGTGTGTTCCAGTAGCCGTTGTAGGTGTGGTTGTCCCCTACAGTGAACGGTGTAGCCTCAGGCAAGCTGCTGGGCGTGAGCTCAGCGGTGTAGTAATGAGGCGGGGCACCACTTGCCCCTCCTCCTCCCCCTGGACTCTCCCCATGGGAGGAAGGAGCAGGGAAACACTCCATGTGTCCCAGCTCCCTCCGCCTCACCTGTCTGGAGCCATCCTCCTCCACCACAACCACATGATAGGCGCTGTACAGGAAGATGGAGCAGACTTTACACACTGAACTGTAACGCTCTGTATTTGCACTCCTTCATAAACTCACTGTAACACGTGACTTCAAGTGCTTAATGAAACAATCACACACACACACACACACACACACACACATATAATAACACACACACACACACACACACACACACACACACACACACATACACATATATATCTATATATATATATATTGTATATAAATTAGATTGGGTTCATTACCTAACAGGTGCTCCTCTCCCCAAGGCTGGACGTAGGAGGACTGTTATTGTGCTCTCAGATTCACTCAGTGGAGAGGGGACGTCTTCATAATCAAATGCAGGTGCTGTGAGGGGCAAGAAATAAAAAATAATATCTGATCTGTTTCAGATGTGATTAAGAAATGCCTGAGTGACTTGAGAACTGGACCAGTGAACTAGTCATACTTTTGTGCTGGTCCAGAAATTCTACTGAACGATTTGTTTTTAAATTGTTCAGCTTACTGAATCAGTCAGTCGGTCAGTAAACAAAGTAATCAGTAAACAAAGACTTAAAATACAGGTTTAGAATGACAAGAAGATGAGTAAATAATGGCACAAGTTTCATTTTTGATCAATTCTTAAAAAAAAAAAAAAAAAAAAAAAAAAAAAAACACCCAGCAACTGTAACACACAAAAATCTTTCAAATTAGTCTTGGTGTTCCACTGACTTGAATCCCTTGCTCCACAAAGAACAAAAACAGCCCCAGACAGAGCGTGCCACACAAGGGCAATGAAACACAGTAATGGAGGCGGATGAGAGCGATTCACAGTCCTTTATAAAGTCTCTTGAGGGGCGAGCGCAGAACAGAGCTCCTGTTCCCATTCCTGCTTATTATCGGAAGTCAATTAGTGAACCGTTACAGGGAAACAGGTCAATGTCTCAGCCTTCAGCATACCAAAACAAGCAGAAAATCTAGAGTCGAAAGAACAAGAGCCGTCATCACAGCGCTATTGTTAGATCTGAGGACGAAGGGATGTTATGATTGACTATAGGAACAAACCTCAAAAAGAAACATACACCAATATATACAAAGAGACATTTTGCTCATGCCTAGTACAGCTGGATTACTGTGTTTGAGGAGATATTTAAAGAAAAAGTTCATGCAAAAACCCCTATTCAACCACTAATTAATTTAACACAAATCTACTGAATGATTTGGGATATTGTGACGAGTCGGGCGGGGCCGAGAGCCGTGGGAACGGAGCGAGGCCGGTGGAGTGATTGGGAAATGAGCGACACCTGCTCCACTCACCGGTCTTGAGTCCCACGGAGGAGATCGGAAGGTTTTAAAAGAGGAGCGACGACAGTGAAGGACGAGAAAGGACCAGGCCTGGGCTTTATTTTGTGTTTGGTTTTTGTTTGTGCGCGGCAGTCGCCCTTGAGGGGCGTTCGCGCTGTTTTGTGTTTATTTGGTTATTAAAGTTTGAGTTGAATGTTCGCCGGTTCCCGCCTCCTTCTTCCTATGATTATGGAGTTTTTATTGTTACAGATATATTACATGAGGTGCTTTATATTGCAACACTTGTTAAAAAAAATGATGCCACAATCCGCTTGTTAAGTCATGACATATGGAATGCAGTTTCCAGGGTCCAAGTCTCCACTGGTTTCAGTTGAGAATACCATGTCGATGGCCGTTTATGAGCACTATTTGCTCATATTACACATTTAAGCTAAACTTTTAAAAAACTTAAAGTGTACACTATAATCTCTGTGCTCATGGCATCACAGATACAAATATTTTAACGATTTACAAAAGATATATCACTGTCTGGCCAGCTGAGATTTGGGTATGGAGATAAAGGTTATGATTAGAATTTTTTGAAAGTATTACACCACATTGTGCTTGTAAATTAGCACCGTTTATTGTTTTATTGTTTATTGTGGTGCATCACAGAGCTTTTTATTTGGACCCGGAAGCAGTGATGCGTGACATCAGATTTAACAAGCGGATTAGTAATAACAACTTAAAATTTGCAGAGATAAATAAGTAAGAATTGCAAGATGAAAAGTCACAGTTATCTTGTTTAATTTTTTTATTCAGTGGTGGAAACGGGCTTTTATAGAAAATAATGGCACCAACAAGAGAAAAAAAAAAAAAAAATCACCATGTTTTAAATTTTAAATGGTATATAAATCTGGCAAATGGTATATAAACAAAACCCTCTTTAAAAATCTTCAGAGTAATAAAGTTTTTTCTAAAACTAGAAAGTTGGTGCATGTGAGTGCTACTGAATTAGAGATTTCAGGCTCAGTGCATGAAAGGATTCACAATAAAATTATGTGATCAAAATAGATAAAATGTAATAAAATATGTACCCAAATATGTGTTTTAGATGTTTTCTTTCAGCTAGTCTGAATGAAAACAAATTGTGGAGTGGCATGTGTAAATAATGGCAGAATTTTTGACCAGTGCGTGAAATAACTTGCTTCTAGTGCCTTCATGATAATTTGAGCTTTCTTTGGAGCTTGAGAGCTGCTTAAATATGGATTGTGTGTAAATAATGGCAGAATTTTTGGGTGAACTATTCCTTTCATGAGGCTCTTTAAATAGGATTGTGTAAATAATGTTGTTTGGTCAGAAGTACCAAAGGGGCTGAGACTAATGAGTTTCCCTTTAATTTTCAGTTTTTTTTTGAGCTGCAAAATGCAAAGCCAGAGAAGTCTCCCACAAGCCTTTAAGTTCATTGGTGGAAAAAAAAAACGATTTCCCAAAAGGACCTGTCATTTCCCTTCAGTTTGCACAGTTCTCCCCTCAGTTTGTCCACTTGCGCCTGGGTAAACCTCTGTATCAATATTTCTACTGTTCAGAGAGTCAATTTCGCCAAAAGAGCAGCTGCGATTATGTCTGAATGAAGTCCAGATAAAGTATGAATAAATCCTGAACCAATTAAAAGGCCCTCACAGGCATCTTACATTCATTCCAGCGATAAAACCAAAGTCCATCTAGCTACTAGTGGAAAACTTATAATTAAGTAGATTCAGAGAGACAAAAGCCAGCAAAGCTGTAGCTTTTCTGATGCATCTCATATCCCAGAATGCCTTGTGGCAATGCGTATTCCCTCACCTGAGATATTGGTGGTGATTTCGGTCAGGGCGGTCTGGCCAAAGCCCTTGGCGGTGCGGGCGCGAACAGACACCAGGTATGTGGTGCCAGGATGAAGGCCGGAGAACATGTGATATGTCTCGTTCTTTAGTTTGGAGACGGTGCGCCGTGGGCCAGGAACGTTGATGCTGGGATCTGATGATTCGATGCTCTGGTAGCTGATCTAAAAACAGGAAACCAACAGTGAGCCCAGAGGAAATGATGTAAACAGCAAATGGTGGAGGATCAGTATTGATGCAGTTCAGCTTCACTTTACCCACAACAAAACCTGATGTCTTCACTTACATTACTTTAGCATCTTTGAAGGCTTGCTTTATGCTCCAAATATTATTCCATGCAAAGTAATGTCAATTTAAAAAAAATGGTAGCAATCATGGAGTCTCATTACATTCAGAAAATACAGTATATTTCATGAATCATTTAACCCCCGCTGAGCTGCAAGAGGAGTCACATATTTTTTATACATATATAAATCTGTACCATTGAATATATGTAATATAAAATGTAACAGGCAGGTATGTTTTTTCCTCAGTTTCGAGAAATGCTTTTGGCAAATGCATGATTCAAATGATTCAAAATATAACCAATTTCTAACTTTGTCTCCATTATATGATAAAAATGATCCCATTCCCCGTCCCCCGACAATATGGCTTATCATTTGAAAGTGAAACTTGTAAGTAGTAGCGACTTTATATGGCTGCTCACTCTAATGTTAACTACATCAATGTGCACCATTAGTCGCATTTCAAAGTGTCTGTGCAGAGTGTGGAATCTGTTAGTGCACTACTGCATGACATGGAGGTGCGGTGCGATTACTCATTTGTGTACACTTACAATATCATCAAGACATTGTGCTTTTAAGAAATAAAGAAAACAAACAAGATGCGGTTTCTGTCGTATCCGTCTCCGTGATCTGGAGTGCATCATAAAAATGAACAAAACTCAGCCTATAGTCTACTTGCCTTGCTAAATTCAAAACAAAAACTCTTTCATTATGTAATCCGTATGAAAGGTGCATTTCTCTCTCAAGGTGCATCCACTGAACTGCGGAGATGGCGAGTCCAGATGACTTTGACGGCGACACAAACTCAGAAAACAGTAGTTCTATCAGGACCACTATCGTCAAAAATGATTGACACTTAGCATACAGTTTGGGTTTGGCGGTATGGTTCTGTTCTGGGCAAAAAAAAAAAAAAAAAAGAATGTTCTATTTTAAGTGTTCACCTTATTCAAGATAAAGTGAAGACTGATTCAACGAGAAATATCAGAAGGCAAGTCCTGACTGTTGCGAAAGGAGGAGTTGGGGATGAAGGAGGGTGATTTGCTCCTGAGCAAACGATAAAGCTACTAAATTATTCTGAACAGACCTTATATAGGAATGCCATGATAGGCGTCGTATTCCTACAGGTAGATGTGGTACATCTGAGAGTCAGTCGATGCAAGCTTGACTCACGTGACCTGCCAGAACTAACGCTAGACCCTTCATTTTATTGATAAATAATTAAAACATCTTGCTATTTATTCTGACACATTCAAAGTCATTACTTTTGTGGGTGTGTTGTGGCAAGCTTTAGGAGTGTAACTGAGTGTGGAATAGGCTAAATATTAAAAGCCTCCCAAGTATATAAGTAATTGAATTAATATAAACTTGTGATTAGTTGACTAACGGTTTATATGAAGAACTATTAGTCCACTAGAAAAATTTCGAGACCTTGTCATATCACACATTAAAGTTTATGTCTACACAATCTAAAATTCCTCAAATCTGTTGGGGAAAAATGTTCTTGATTAGATGGGTGGCTATTGAAGCTCATATAAAGTGACTAATTGGTTAAACAAGTAGTAAATTGACCAAATTCTACCTCTGCATGTCTGTGAAGAAACAGACAGAAATGTCCAACACAGCTTAATCTAATAAACTGTCTACTAATGGGGCCATAAATAACTTGAGCAGGGTGAATGGGCTAGGGTTTAACCTGCCACATTAGAAACTTGATGAAAACTGAAAGGATCTTTCTCAGATACATGCACTGGAAAATTTGTGTATAAGAAAATGTACAATTTTAGACCAGTTAAATATTTCTGTCTCAGATGTAGAAGTCAAAATTGAACATGAAGAGCTTCAGACCTGGATGGTATCCCTACAGACACCTATAAACACATTAAACTGTAATGAAACCCCAGATTTTAGCACCAGCCATTCACACTTCAGATTTAAAATAACTGTCTCAACTGCAAGATGTTTGAAAAATGTGTTAAAATTGCTTCGCTGCCGCCCTCACTCTGGAAAACTCTTCAGGGAATTTGAGGGAGCCACCTACAAAGAGTGACTCACAATTAACTCAGATGAAAAAATATTGAAAAAGAACTTGCAAAAGCAAGAAGGTTTCAGCAACGTTTAGCCCCTCTACTTGCATTAGATCAAACATGTTTGATCTGAAATACTGTGGTTATATTACACTTCGCAAAAAATGAGACATCAGAAGCAAGCTGTTTCAATTTGATGCAGAAAAAAAGTGTTCAACAGAACTGAAGACATCTGCCTGGAAATGTTAATTAAAATTGAATGTGAATAACAGTTGCTCAGATTCAGTTAAAATAGATGGGATTTAATTTAAGATGACCTTATAATAACATGTATTTTTTTTTCTCATCAAGTTACCTTTGCCCTGCTTATCAGAGCTCCCAGAGCTAATCCACAGTTCCTGTAAAGCAACTGATATTGAGACATTGCAACATCTATCATTCTTTCTTTGATCAGTAAATTAACCTAAAATGTCAAGCTTTTTAAACTTTTTTGAAAACTTTCAAACAAGGCTTTATCAAGACAACATAAAGTCTCTGCTTTTAATAAAAAATTACGTTTTACATTTCTTAGAATTTTGATTATGTTTTCTTTACATTCAAATGGAACTGCAATTTTGTATAATGTTCATCATATCTGTTTCTAATTCAATCGTAGAACTGGCAGAATGGGTCTGTTCTGGGCAAAAAAATACTCCCTGCCCATCCATGCAGCCATAAAAGGAGGAGTTGTGTAGGAGTTGTGTAGGAGGGTAATTTGCTCCTGAACAAGCGATAAAGCTGCTGATTAATACTGAATAGACCTTGGGCCCTATCATACACCCGGCACAAACGACGCAAGGCCCATGGGCGTGCTGGTCTAAAAAAGAGGTGTGTTCAAACCTGGTCTAAAATCTGGCACAATATATTTTTTATTTCTTGTTATTTAAAGAGTGTGTTAGTAATGTGTGCCTATAGGCGGGTGCACAACATGTGTACACTTTGCTGCTGAATAATTCTGAATAGACCTTATATAGGAATGCCATTTTAGGCGTCGTATTCCTAGGTAGATGTGGATCAGCTGAGAGTCAACCGATGCAAGCTTGACTCACGCGACCTGCCAGAACTAATGCTAGATACTTCCTTAGCTTCCTATTCAAGATTAAAAATCAGTAGATTCCTATTCAAGATTTCCCCCCAAAAGCTTTCAATTATCATAATAAATAATGACTTATTTCCCATTTCTATGACATCACTGTTGTTGGAAGCCAAGAGCCATCAGGGACAATGGTGGTGGTGGTGGTGGTGGGGGGGGGGTTAGGTGGAGGGTATAATGCTATTATTTACAATGTTAAAGATTTGGAAGCATGAGGGAGCAATCCTGTGCCAAGGACACTCCTTCAGCATTCGTAAAAGTTAATGAAAGTTATTTATTATTATTTTTTTTCCAAGTATGATGTCATAAAGGGCAGAGTTCCTTGTACGGGCACTTCTCCCGGAAGAGCGCACACATCAACCAGAGTGAGAGCGACATTAGCCCATCAACGTGCATCATTTGGGTTACAAAAGTCGTCAGCAGCATTGCACTGGACTTGTTCGAGAAGGATTTGTCTTTTTGTTTTTAAGTCATGTCACCTTTATTTATATAACACTTTTAACAATACAGATTGTGTCAAAGCAATCTTTTGTTTTAGACCACAACATCAACAGTGTCTCCAAAGATGAGTGTTTCTGGTTGTGAGGGAAAGATAACCTTGTTCAGCTTCCCAAAGAGCCCAGCGTTAAGGGAACAGTGGATGCAGTGTGTTTCTCAAAGCAATGGAGATGCACACGTGTGTTTGTTTGTTCCCGGGATTTTGGTGGCGGATGTTTTAAAAACAAATAAAATAACATTTAAGTCAATTAAGTTTTTGTTCCTGTTTTATGAATGAAAGTGATAATGTTTGGAGCAGAATCATTAATTAAATGACAGCAGAATTCGGCAGTTAGCCGACTGTTCAAATAACACTCATTGTTTGTTCAGAACTACTGTTCTAATACAACATTAACGACCAACAATATCTAAACGTTACCTCAGCTGACCAGAGGAAATTCATTATGCCTTTCAAGATCCATCAACAGAAATTATGCACTCAGTTGAAACTACTTTTTTTATGAAAATGCTGGTGTGGCAAATCCACCATTGAGAAATCATTACCAAATCCATCACCTGAACTAACAGCAGAGTGAACTAAGGCTACACACGTCGAGCGCTGAGCGTGAGCAGATGCTTACATGTGTACATGCTGACAGCTGAGGTAACTGAAGAGGGCTGAGGCCGTGAAATATTACCAGACTAAAGCACTTACACACAATCGCCCCATCCGACAGCCTCTGCAAGGCAAATAAGCAATTATGTTTGTCCCTCGACTAATTGAAGCCTGGAGAATGAACCACAACATGATTAGCATAAGAACACCTAGACTCTGTGAAGGGTGGAGAGAGTTACAGTACACACACTAATGACTGCTGATTGAGAGGGAGGATGAGGGACAAAAAAACAAACCCTGAACCAATCTCTACCCAGCCACCTTCAAATTCTGTGTGAATGTGATTCTGCACAACAGCTAAACTAAAATATGCCTCACCCACAGAATCAGATGCTGCATAATCTATGGCATCATCAATACAACAGGATCACGATTCATTTTTCAAAACATTACGCCAATATTTCACCCTTTTATTAACATTGCAATTCAATAACTAACGAAGCAAATAATTTAAATAAGCGGACAATTAAAATTAGCAACACACACACACACACACACACACACACACACACACACACACACACACACACATTGGAAAACACCAAAAAGGACTTGTCTGCTAATACCAATGTGACAAAGAAGTGCACTTAATTGTACTGAATGAGCACTTTTAGTGTACTTTAAATTTTTGCACTTTTTTTTTTTTCATTGTATAAACATTATTTCAGAATAGTTTAAAGGCATAATGTTAGATTGATATGCACCGGCTTACTATAACAGTTTAGTCTTATGTCAGTTATGACCTGACACACTTAGTTTACCTCGTATTGTGTGATCAGACCATTAGGCTCCAGCGGCTCCTCCCACTTCAGAAAGATCATATCGTCCAGTGGGGTGAAGGTTAAAGATTCAGGTGCAATGCCTCCTGGGACTGCAGGAAACAAGAGAAAAGAGTCAGAGAACAGTCAGATCCATCTTCCTAAACACAGACTATCAGACAGAGCTGAGACGAAGGTCGAGATGCCACAGGTGGAGGTGAAGCGACAACTCTACACACTATAGGAGAGTGAGAACAGAGGTTAGACGGACCACAGACCCTTCTCATATCTGAACACAGCGGCAGAGGCCACGACAGACGATTTGTCTTGTTTACCAACATAACATGTGGAAGAAAATAGGGCAGATTGCAAAAAAGCGAGAGAGAGAGAGAGAGAGAAAGAGAGAGAGAGATATCTTGGTGCTAGACTCATTTTTTAAAGAGAGAAAAAGGGATCTCCATCCAGGCCACAGTGATCCATCATGGCTACAGGCTGAAGTTATCTCATTAGGGCTCGGTGTGTATGAAAGTTGGGGAAACTTAGGCGATAGTGAATGCTATGAGCTATGGGAAGACTGACTGATGGTATTCAAATGCAGAGACATGGATAGTGTTGAGAAAACAGGGCAGAAGTGTTGAGGAAAGATTATTTACCTTGAAAACTAGTGCAAAAATGATTCTATTGTTAAAGATATAGCTGCAAAAAGCAATTATTGGCCCAAGTATACAACATAAATGTGCTAAGGGGGGTCTTAACAGTTCAGAGGGGGTGCTAAACAAAACTATTTAAATTGAGAGAAAGTAATGCTTCAGCTAAGTATGCAAATTCAGTGTTCAGTATTATTCAGTATATTTATATCAGCTTCAATAAAGACATATGTTACAGTTTTTTTTTCTGTGGTATTAAACTTCTCATATCCCAGTAATATAACTAATGCCAACTGCCAAATATGACACTTAAAAATTAATAAAATTTATGAACGCACATAGAAAAGAGAGAAAGTATTTTTCATTTATATATATATATATTTTTTTCACATTTCTATTTACACATTTTTTAACCATTAAGTGTCAGTCACTCTCAATCTTGTAAATTCTAACAGTATGTTTTTTTTTGTTTTTTTTTACAATAAAAAGTGCAGACAATTTGTAAAACCATTTCCACATAAGATATTTTTTATTTTATTTTTTAAAGTAGCTACTCTGTGTGACGACAGACTCCTCTCCATCCAGAGTTGTGTTTCAGTGTAAACGGACCAAGATGGAGACTTTTGAAAATATAACTCTGAGTGTCCTTGATGGCTGTGCAAACAATAACATCATGCACATTGTTGTACCCAGAGCCATCTCACTCAAGAGCTCTGGTTGTACTCATAGATATGTTTGTACAGACCCATTTAGTGCCGATGTCACAATCACAACACAGCATTAGCTGGAGGCAAAACAAAGGTATTACTGGAGGCGGCGAATACAAACCAGCACAGAGTCGGCTATATAAGGAGCTTAACATGTCATCTTGTTGTGTTGTTGAGTGTCAGAATCGATGGAGTACAGGCTCCAATTTAAATTGTTTTGCATACCTGCTGCCATTGATAGACGAAAAAAACGACGACATCTGTAATAAAATGAGCAGACTGGACTAAAACAATCATCAAAAATGCTTGCGTTTGCAGAGCACACTTCATATCAGTTAAGGTTAAATAAACAACTGTCTTTGTTAGTATTGATTATGGATTGGTTACATGTCTAAAGATTTCTCATTCATGCCCACCTAATCAGACATTGGGGAACAAGTTAACCAATGACCAGAGGCATAAAGAATAACATAAAGGAAACGTCTGTAACAACTGTCTTTCTACAATTGCCATAAGTGCAATAAAGATTGATATGCCCTCAGTTTCTATTTACTATACACACTCAGTTTATCTGGTATGTGTGTCAGGTCACTCCTGTCAGATCCATTGTGTGAGTGCGAGTCAGCCAGTCTGGTTTCCTTTCAGTTAAAGTTAACATTTCAATTAACATTGCGGTCCCGGACAGTGAGTTACATTAAATATTAAGTCACTGTTAAAAAACAAGCACACAAAACATGCTAGCTAGAGTTAGAGAAGCAGACAGGGAATCTCTCTGCCTCCACCTAAGCTCCGCCCATGCAAAAACCTCACTATGTTTACTAACTGATATCTATGGTTGTACCTGCATGGATGGTCATGTGACGTGCATTTCGGGCTGTGCTGGGGCTATATGAATATGAATAAGAAACATGAGACTGTTTTTCAGCATTGCACACATGACACAGATCTCAGACAAAACTTATTTCAAGGCATGATTGCAATTAAGGATTGCATGGTCTATCTTTTTCCTCTTTTATTATTATTATTATTGTTGTTGTTGTTTTTGTTTGATATTTCTGACACTTGATCAGTCTGCCTCTGACGTGATACCGTTGATAGCAAAATGAGAGAGAGCAAGCGTCACCTACCAGATGTTGCATGCGTTCTATAGCTGAAACTTGGCAGCCACAAACATGCCACAAGGGTAGAGTACTGAAAAGGAAGATCACCCATATTCTTCATGTCTATGGTCTCCTATGATTTTAAAATTGGTTAAGATTTGAAAATCATCTAAGTGTGTCCCAGGCCTTAACATACATATTACTAGCATATTGTCAGTTCATTAGTTATATACTGTAAAGTACAAAATGTCTTAATGTCTTATTCTGCAAGTCTTATTTTTCATATTTTATATCACTTAATCCAACCCCATACCGAAACATGATACCTTACTAACTATCAATAAGCAGAAAATTAGGAGTTTTGCTATTGTTTTTGCTGTCAATTATAAAGAATAACATAAAGGAAACGTCTGTTATTTAATAATTGTGATTTTAATTACTATGTAATAACTATGTACTAACGGTGGTTGTTGAATTTTTTGTGTTCAATGATAATATGTTTTCTGAATGACTAATTCACTGTTAGACAAAAACAGAATTATGTTCTTAGTAAATTTTTCATGTTCAAAAATAAAATATGTTTTCTGAATGACTAATTCACTGTTTGAGACGCTGGTGGAGTGAACGATGCTTAATAGAGTTGAGAGGGTGAAAGAGGGTGCAGGCTCGACCTCCAACATGTTTCCAGATTCAGCTATTATAAGCGTCTTTGGCCTTTGTATTTCATCTTAGTTTGACACTTTTAGAAAGTAAAAAAGTGAGATGTTGCAGTTTTAGGGATAGATGCACTATCTTTATCTTATCTTATGTACAAAATATTTCAAAAAATGCTTGTTTTTATTTTATTTATTTATCAGTTTATTTGTTTTCATAGCAATATCTGGCAACTACTGCATTGTTGGCACAAAACTGTCATAAATCAAAAAAGCCTAGAGGTTATGCTGGCAGGATTCCACATTGGGTAAGGCAGATGCATGCAAAATAATAATAATAATAATAATAATAATAATAATAATAATAATAAACTCATGATATTATCTGTCAGAAACATGATCAACGCTATCAAAACAGTAGCATTTAAACACTAGTATACAGATATCTAGGACAATTAGGTTACAGAATGAAATTAAAATATGCAAATGCCTGGCTATGAAGAAGTTCTATGCAAGTTCATTTCAGTATAGTAGTCATACTTTCACAAAGTCGAGCTAAAAAAACATTCATAAGAGACACTAGAGAGTGTTACCATCTATATAGCATTGCTTATTATTGAAATCTAAACAGTAATAAGTATTGATGCATGAATAATAAACAAATGATACATGTATCCACCCCTAACCTATAGTAAAATGTTAACAATTTTTGATGCAATAAATATGGTCTAATTGAATGTCCATCCCCCCAAACAGAGAAAACAACTTTCACAAACATCTATATGTCTGTCCCTTTTACAGTTTTTAGTGCATGAGTTGTATTTGTAGGTGGTATTATAGCACAGTTCTAATGCCACCTCACTCATTTTCAAAACACTGGTTACAGCCATGGTACGACCCTGAACCCCACCATGACTCTACCCATTTTAAAGGGAACTGAGAAATCAAAATTCCTTTGATCTTTTGACATATATGTTTCATTGTATCATTGTCTAAAAAGCAGCTTATATTGAAGTTAATCTGCCAAAATAGCAGGTTGTGAAATGTGCCACTCTGTGACATAATAGTGAGGCTAAACTCCATCTCCACAGAAGAAGATCAACACCTGCTTCTAAATCACTGCCTGTTTAGCCCCGCCCCACCGATTCTACATCACTGCATGTTTAGCTCCGCCCCACCAATTCTACATCACTGGTCTGTTTAGCCCCGCCCACCAATTCTACATCACTGCCTGTTTATCTTTGCCCACCGACTCTACATCACTATCTGTTTAGCCCCGCCCACCGACTCTACATTACTGCCTGTTTAGCCACACCCACCCGATTCTACAGCACTGCATGTTTAGCTCTGCCCACCAATTCTACATCACTCTCTGTTTAGCCCCACCCACCGATTCTACATTACTGCCTGTTTAGCCACACCCACCAATTCTAATCTCACTGCCTGTTTAGATCCGCCCACCATTCTACATCAGTGCCTGTTTAGCCCCGCCCAGCGATAGCGCATGTAGTGTGATTAACATGAGAGACAAACACAGGTCTACACAGAAACCAAACGATAAAGACGCTCCAAAGACAACAAGACGCTGTGCAGAGCCAAGCTGTGGACAAACACTGACTTTGCATCACCTTCCATCAGATCCCAACATAAGGAAAAAGTGGATGAACTTCATTTTTACTGAAGTTCCAGATCACCTCAGTAAGAACTTGGTCCTTTGTTCACTTCATACCTGTCACACTCACACACATCACATGGACTTTGTTTTCAGTTTGCACCGTCTTCCCTAAGTATTTGTTGTCATGGTTGTTAGTTTGTGTCATTCTGTTCTAGCTGTGCACACCTTATTGATTTCAGTACGACATGAGGGTGAGTCATTAATGACATAATTTTCATTTTTGGGTGAACTATCCCTATGCTCTGGTAACACTTTATTTTAAGGACCAATTCTCACTATTAACTCAACATGTCCTCCAACTAATGCGCCTACATAGGTCATTTGTCCAAAACCCTGAAATACGACCCATCAGAGCGTATACTACAATCGGTAATCGCCCCTATCGGCAACAGAACACTTCCATATTATATAGCTCAGTTGGTAGAGCATCGCTTTATATGACAACATGCAATCATGTGATCATGGGTTCGATCCCAGAGAATGCACATGCTCATAAAATATATATGAATTATAAAACACAATTTTGCATGATTTCTGTGAGGGTAGGTTTAGGGGTGGGGTTAGGTGTGGTCATTCGTACAAATTCATATGAATTACCCATCTAGTTAAATATGTACAAATTGCTGTGAGATCGGGTTGGACCATGTAAAAATTCCACAAATTGCATTTAAATAAATATGTCCTTTCATGACGACAAATGCAACACGACACTGTCATTATTTTTACGCCCGATAGAGGACACTAAACTTTAAAATATAAATATAGGTCGTAATAAGGTGCTTGCACAAACAACCTATAGGGTCGTTTTTGTTTGAGGATAGTCTGTATAAACTAGTTGCTTATTAGCATGCATATTACGAGAATATTGGCTATTTATTAGTAGTTATAAAGCACATATGTAACACAGTTCGTCAGTTGGGAAGAAGGAGGCGGGAACTGGCGAACATTTAAATAAAACTTTAATAATAAAATAAACACAAAATAGTGCGACAGCCCCTCGCGAACAACTGTGCATTTTATTAAAGGGGTCATATGATGCGATTTCAACTTTTCCTTCTCTTTGGAGTGTTACACGCTCTTGGTGCATAAAGAAGATCTGTTAAAAGTTGCAAAGACAAAAAGTCTCAAATCCAAAGCGTTATTCTTATAAAAGTTAAGAGTCAACCACGCCCCCACATCTCTACGTCATGATGTGGGAAGATTTGCATAACGACACCCAAGTGTTCACACAAAGAAAAGACGGCGTAACTTTTATTCTCGCTGTTGCCGCCGGTGCCATGTTGTGGAGACACTGTGTGTTTTATCGTGAAAGTGAAACTACTGTGTTTGGTCTTGCAAAAGAGGACACAACTAGAAATCAGTGGTTAAGGGTGCTTTCACATCTCTAGTTCAGGTTCATTTGGTCCGAACCAAGGGCAAAACAATTATACATTGTAGCAATTTTTCAGCTTTTTTGGTCCTTTTCACACCACACTGATTACTTTGGTCCGAACCAGTTGAAACGAACCAAAATGCAGTCACATGACAACATCCACATCACTCATTGGCCATGACGTATTTCCTAAACTTTTTTTCGATTGGTCAGAATTTACGTGCTGGAGAAAATTCCCAACATTAAGAGGAAAAGCCGCAAACAAGCTCAACGGACACAACCACAGCTATGGAGAGACGACTTGCGCGGGCTGGTTTTGTCCCTGGCACATAATCTATTACATTGTTTGTATACACGACAATATGCAAACAATACATTTCTATTAATGAAGCGCGGATGCGGCACTTGAAAACAAAACTTCTAATGCACTGCAAACAGCGAGCGGGCATCGCTTGTAACTTCAAGCGGAGGCATGCATTAATCCACGAGCTGGCCATGCTAAAGTGCAAACTGTCCAACAAACACTGCCTCATCCCATTTTGCACAACGCAGCTGACTACGGCAGCTGTTTAGTCCAAAAAATTTATCAGAGTTTTTTTGCAGTTGGGTCTGTTCGAGGTCGGATCACGTTATCACCACAAACGAAACCGCTCCAGAGTTCGTTTGAAAGCGTACCGAGTCCACCTCTTCAAGCAGGTCTCGGTACGCTTGTTTGGTCCGCCTTTGGTGCGCACCGAGTGCGGATTGCTGCTTTCAACCTGCCCAAACGAACCGCACCAAAGGGGAAACGAACTCTGGTACGATTAAACCAAACTAAATGAGGAAGGTGTGAAAATCACACCTAAGTTGTATTCACAACACTGTTCAAGAAACTGTTCAACCCCAAATATTCAGATGTGTGCAGCGCATTTTATGGAGGACTGTTTCCTGATCCTGGTAAAGTAGACTACAATCCCGGCTGTTCTGACTCACAGTCTGTAGGTATGATTCATATTTTAAGAATTTGCCACTGACAATTCAAACAGAGTTTTGAGCAGTGTAGAGTAGCGTTTGTTGTTTGTCGTTTCTCCGATCACACAAATGCAGACATAGTTTTATGTTTATGCGGTGCGATGCAACAATGCAATGCGTAACAAGAATGTATAAGTCAGCGGTTCTCAATTTCAGGCCTCGCACCCCCCTGCTCTACACATTTTGTATGTTTCTCTTATGGCTTCAGACATTTGTTCTAATCAAACGTAAGTGCACTGCGAAGTGGATATCACAGGATATTCCGCCATGATTCTAGTTTGAAGCAAACATATATGTTCCATTCAAAGTGCATTGAAGTGTGTGCGAGACGTGAATTTAATTGTATTTATTTACAGAGGTACACAATGTCACACTTGTCCGTGTGTGAAGATGTTGCACAGTGCAAATCCATGAATGAATGCTTTGAATGTGAAGTAAACTTCAACAGATTTCCCCTGCTCAGGGAATGGGAGCAATGAACACTGTGTAGGGACCATGTCAAATCGGAACAGAGTTCGTTTTTGGTGCTTAATTATGATTTGTTGATTTGCTGAATCAGGTGTGTTAACAAAGAGTTTACAGAGATGTGCAGAGCTGGGGGGCACAAGGACTGGAATTGAGAACCGCTGGTATTGTCATTATAATCACTAATTATGGCCCCACCGGATGTAACAAATGCCTCGTTTGTAATGGGTTGTGCTGGGACACGCATCACAGTATCGTAAGGGGCGTAACATTTCTGTCACACACTTGAGGCATTCGGCCAATCACAACGCACTGGATAGCTGGCCAATCAGAGCACACCTCGCTTTTCAGACCGATGACCTTTGTAAAAAATGACGCGTTTCAGAAGGCGGGGCATAGAGGAGAAGCAATAATGTACAGTATGTGGAAAATAATGTGTTTTTAAAACTTAAAGCACATAAACCCATTTCATTACACCAAATACACAAAATAATGTTATTTTTAGCAACATCATATAACCCCTTTAAAGCCTGTTTGGAGTTATCTTCATCTTCATTGTCCTGCTTGTTTGTTACAATCTTAGTATCATGACAATACCGTGGATTCATTTACGAACAAGGCACAGTTTGACGCAGGATTTTCAGTTTAGAGCCTGTTTGGAGTTTAAATTATTTGATGTTTCTGTTGGTTTTTTTTGGATATGTTGGTTATGTCAGTAATGACAAGTTTGAGTAACTGTTTTTAATACATGCTCACTATTGCTTGCTTTGATATGTACTGAGTATTTATGTGTTTTTGACCTAAATCACAACATTGTCCCTCCATGAAGGCTGTAGGATGTCAAACATTCACAACTGTTAGCTAATCACAGTAGAGAGCGTTAACTTCTGCGTTTACAATCCGCCACACCTATTCACACAGAGTGTTTTGATGAGGGGGTCAAAACAGGACAGGAAATAGCCTATTACTTATCAATTATATTGATTTTTGATGTAAATGTAGTCCATGTAGTTACTTTCTACTTTATTGGTGAAGTGGACTGTAAGTGCATGTACTGTACAATAAAGGTGTAACCTGAGGAGAGAAAAAAAGGTAAATAAATTAAATTTTTGACTTTTAAAAGAGAGAAGAAAACATTTCCCATATCTTTTGTTGTTTATGTCAAAGGCTATACATCCAATCAAACTATATGGTGTATTGTATATTTTGGATTGAATTGAATTGTTGATTATGTTGTACTGTTTTGTGTGTTCAATTATTGGCTGTTGAGAGCATGAAACCATTGAAATTCTTGAGACAAAACCAAACACTCACATTCTGAACATGGGAAATGTTATGATTGTGATAAAATTGAAGATTCAGATTCAAAACCTGACATTCTGATCATGTGTAATGTTATATATGCTTTTTTTTGTTTGGTTTATGCAGTTCCAATATTAGACTCATTTTTTCGCCTGCAGGAAAACCAAAACACTAGGATATTTAATTTTTTCTTTTTCTTCTTCTCTCATATTCTTTATAAAAAAAAAAAAAAAAAAACCCTACCTTTGTTCTGTAGCAATATTAATGTCATAGCATTGTGCTGTATTGTTGTTTTCCCCTCGTTGATCTGATTGTTAGAAGTAAAAAAAAAAGCGTCTCTAAAATGATTAACCCTGTAAATGTTAAATGAGTAAAAAAAAAAAATAAATAATAATAATAATAAAAATGGTACTGAGGCCAAAAAAAAAAAATCTCTTCTAAACAGCTAGGACGTAAGTTTTTAAAGCGCTGGAGTTGGCAGAAGACTGCTGATGCTGCACGGCATGTGCTGAGATAAAGTCAACACTGACTAGTACAGTAGTGAAAATGAGTAGTCATCCAAGACCTTTCAGAATCTAACCAAAACTGTTTACTTTCCATGCATTTCCCATCTCTTCGAGACACTTGAAAAGGTTGAAAAGCAGAGAGAGTTTTATATCCCTGCTTCTCTTTTCTTACCTCTCTCTTTCTCTGTCTGCAAGCATGCTGACTACCAGTAATTTAACATTACTTGCAGAATTAATTCATTCATTAACTTCAGTTCCTGAGGTTGTTTCCAATTAACCAAACACATCAAACGCAAACAAGCTCTGTCGCTGTACAAAACACATGAATAAACCAACAGAAAAGATGTTTTTAATTTCAGAAAATGATAAATGGAGAGCATTCATTCTGAGCCGTGTTCATTTTCAGATGGAGAGGTTTTTGCTTGACCTCTGAGGGTTTCATCTTAATGCATTTGCATGAGAATGCAAACACGCGCCGCCTGACACATGACGTAAATAAAAAAAATAAAAAATGCAAAAATAAGCAAAAAAAAAATCTTTATTCCATTTTGCTGGTGGCCTTAGCTCATTAATTTTGCATATACTTCCATTTAAAAGTATGATCTTCCATTTAATTATGCTGAAGCGTGGTGTTCTGTGAGTCAATATTTGTGTTGTTACTATAATTGGGCTTTGAGCACTGCGGGCAAACTGGGCTTTGCTGTGGTCGCCACATCATAATTGCTCAGATAAATACAGGCTTTTTCAAAGATGGATGGCTTATGGCCAAAAAAAAAAAAAAAAAAAAAAAAAAAACTCTAGATACATGAAAGTTTTCAAACTCAGAAAGCTTATGAACAACATGAGGATAAGAAGTGTAATAATGCGACTCTTCATCAGAAGTGAAAACACTTGTGCAGAATTAACCGATTATGCCATTTACTGAGCTGTTTGGGGGTTTTGTTCTGAAGAACAAGGTTCTTAAACACTAATGGATTAAATGCGTTATGAGTTTACAAAAACAGTCCTTGAAGTGAAAATGCTGGTGTGTTCAATCAAGAGAATACTGTCTCATTATGTCTGTGAATGTATCTGCACAAGGTCTGTTCATTTAGTGCTTGATTTAATAATGATAATGTTCCCCGCTTGCTAAAAGGTGGTTTTCATAGTTGAAATGTCTGAATTCTTGATTATGCGACTTGAATTACACAAATTCTTACTAAATCAAGGAGTGAGGAGTGATAATGGTATTTAGCTGAAGTTTGGATATGACGATGGAGTGTTGATGCTTTTATTGTTCATATTTCAGCATATCAAAAAAAAAAAAAAAAAAAAAAATTCTATTTTGCTAAAAACCATTACGATTTTAAAAGCACCATAATGCAAAACAATCTGGTTACACTTTACTTGACGTATAATGCATTATAAAGGTATTCATAGTATACATTATAATGCATAATTGGGTACGTTTACATGGACAACAATACTCCAGTTTTAATATGATTAAGACAATACTCTGATTAAGAATCTACCACGTAAACAGAGATTTTTGATTACCTTAATCTGACTAAAGTCATAATCAAAGTAAACACTAATCCAATTAAGACATGTGGAGTATTCCTATTTTAGTCGCATTACTGAAGTGCAGAATAGACATGTAAACACCTAGGACTTTTCGACGCATTTTGCAACAGGATACACACACGGCAGTGGTCAACCGTTTGACGCCAATAAAAGAGCTTTAACACTGCCATCGTCTGTATGCACATACAAATAATTAACTGCACTCAACGCTTTCATAAAATTAAATGTGAAACACCCAAAACTGTACATGGCATCATCACAAAGTTGAACTATATGTTTTTTTAAGGGAAAATTCCGGAGGGGACGTCGGATGGCATCACCTGGTGATGTAATGACGTGTGGCATTAATCGATCTATGCACTATAACATGTAAAACGGGATTATGAAAGGAATATTCTAAAATAAACTCATGTAAACACCATAATCATAATATTGGCTTATTTAGAATAAGGGAAATAATTAGATTACTGATGACTATGTAAACGTAGTCAGTGTCGAAATGAGGGTATAACGATAATAACAGTCTTTTATTTAACAAAGGAACCAGGAACAAGCATGTAGCAATGCTGAATAGACACTTTAGACACGACAACCAAACATGGGGCAGACTACACTCTAAATACAAAACATAACAAGGTAATTAATGAGACACAGGTGGATAGGATATCACAATCAAACAAGGGAAAAACTAGGTCACTGGCTGCAACAACACACTCAGACAGTCCAGTGGCGTGACAATAATATATTTTCAGAAATAAATGTTACCAAAGTTAAAATGCATTATAGTATTTGCAAATGTTTTGATACATCTGAAATTGGTTGCTAGCTATGTTTTAATGTTTTATATTTTCCAAAGGTGTAACAATTACGATATATATATATATATATATATATATATATATATATAAATAACTGTGGTTATGATTATTCATCACACAGTTAATGCATTAATGCACAAATAAAAATACTTGTATAACACATTATATAAAAAAGCTTAATGTAAAGTGTTACAAAAAGGTAATTCCCATTACATTACTGCATAAATAAACAAATACTTAAATACTCACTGTCTTCCTCCGTCTGAAAGGTCACCTCTCGGCTCTCTTTCTTGCCCTCAGGATTGGCCAGCGCCAGCCTCACATGAACGGAATGGAACGGAGGCAGGTCCCGGAGCGTGAAGCGGGAGGTGTTCCGCTCCACCGACAGACACTCCCTCACCGTGGCATTATTCCCACTGGCTCCGCCCCCAGCAGCCGTGGAGTAGCGGTAGCAGAGCGACAGGGAGTACGTATGGCAGCGTGTCAGGTTGTAGCCGACCGGCTCCCACTGCAGCAGCAGCTGACGGGACTGAATCTCCGACGCCGTCAGTCCTCTGAGCGGACGCATGGGCTCTGAGGAGAGAGAAGAGGCACTGAGTTTTATACATTTCACATTTTCACTTGCGTTTGCTGTTATCATATTGCTAAGCTAATGGCACAATACTCTGATAAGCCTAAAACAAACATAGTCTAGTTTTTGATTACACAAAAATCTGCTTGTTTAGTATTGAATGCTTTAAATATCATCATTAAATATTTTCAATATTATAAACATTTTTCTTGCATTGTCTGACACCTTGGATTACAAGACATCAAACAATTACGTAAAGTTTTATTGATTGATTATAGATACACACACCAAATGATTGGAGAAGTCCTGCATACGATTTTCAAGTCTGAGTTTTGTTTGTTTTTGAAATTTTGATTAAACATAAAAATGAAATATGCACAGATGAATTGTGCACAATAAGACCTATATTATGCATTTCATATGAACTTGTATAAATTTCCATTTTTACGATGACTTTAAAGGTTCTTCATGAAATCTACATATAAATAACCTTTTTTTTTTAATACATGATGATATATGATACGTGATGATAGAATTTAGTCAAAACAATGTATCTTAAGCTGCTTTTCCACCATCATGCATCAAATACTTATAAGAATAATGGTAAGGAGTTGTTTGTTTTGTTTTTAGTTTTTTTTTGTGTTTTTAAAAATATTTTGGTGGATTGGATGGTTTATTTAAGAAGCAAGAAATTTTTGTCGATGTTGTGGAAGAGGATTTTGATACCTTGACCAAAATCCACATCTGTTATCTTAGTTAGGCTCACAAAAGTTTACAACACATTTCCAGATTTTAGTACACAAGCATCTGCCTTGAAGCTAGCAGATGTGGACTATAAGACACAAATCTCCATATTAGATTTCACAGGTTCTTTATACAAACATAAAATAATGTTTTCCCTGGAAAACAGAGTAGTTCGATTCGTGGTGTGTTGGGTGGGGGGGAGCCGGGGAGAAGACTGATTATTATTAATAAAGTGTATGTGAGAGAGAGAGCTGTTAAAGTACATTTCATAGGTAATTCAAAGAGTTCTCATTATATATAAATTAGCATTTCACGAAGCTCTGCTTCCTCTCTCTTAGTGCAGATGCGATTAGAGCTGCTATGAGTTAATTACACATGTCATGTGTGAAGGCAGGGGTCCTGGTATGTCTTTCCTGTCACTTTCATTTCCTCTCTCTCACTCTGACGAGTGTTTCTACCCAGAGACAGACAGACCAAAAGACAGACAGGAGACAAGCCCAGTGAGTCCTGTGTGTCTGTAAAAATAAAAACACTTGGCAATAAAACATTAGGAGCTCTACAGCAAATGCACTCTGATGAATAAACAACGTCATTATATTTTAAAACTGAAAACATAAATATAAAAAAGAGGTTCTACCAAAACATCTCCAGTTCATTTTTCACATTTTAAGATTTTAAGACTAAGAAACAATCTGGTAACACTTTATGGATAATGCATAAATGTATTCATAATGATGTTATAATGGATTATATCTTTTCCTAAATAATTGCTACCAAGGTTTAAATGCACTGTAATATTTGCAGATTCCTTATTATATTTGAACTGGTTTGTTTGTCATGTTTTAATGCATTTGGCTTTCTGAAGGTATAACAATGAATAGATATTATGTTTTATAAGTGTGGTTATAAATATTCATGAGATTATACAATACATTAAAACTACTATTTTTTGACTATTTACTAAAACTTTTGCCTCAATAAGCTCCTATTTTGCGGCTTATAAATAGTTAATAAGGTAGTTGTTAAGTTTAGGTATGGGGTAGATTACAGGGATCATATGTTCAATTTCTATTCTTCCTTTCTCTTTTGAGTGTTACAAGCTCTTGGTGCATGAAGAAGATCTGTAAAGTTGCAAAGAGTAAAGTCTCTTATCTAATGAGATGTTTTATGTGTAGAGTTTCTGTGAGGTTGCAAAGAGTAAAGTCTCTTATCTAAAACACACCCCCACATGTCTAAGTCACGAGGTGGGAAGATTTGCATAAGATTTCCCTAAATGTTCACTCAAAGAAAGAAAGCTCTCCAGGAGCAGGGTTGGAGATCCCTGCTCTCCTGTTGTGGAGAAGCTGTGTGTTTCGTTGTGAAAGCGAAAATATTTAGCTTGGCCTTCCAAAAGAGGACATGACTAGGGCGAGGATTGTTTCCTGTGAGAGTAGCCTACAATGCTAGTGTCTGTTTCTATAAAGTGGGGCGGGTTCCAACATCGCAAGCACAGTCTGGCGCTTCTAACACATACAAGCTCTTGGTGCATGAAGAAGATCTGTAAAGTTGCAAAGAGTAAAGTCTCTTATCTAATGAGTTGTAATTTGGGCTTGTTGTTTGTGGTTTCTCCAGACATGGTTTCATGTTTACGCAGCGCGATAGACAACGCAACGCATAAAAAGATACTATAAGTCATTATAACCAGTAATTACTGTATGTCCCCACTGGATGGGTTTTATTGGTTTTGTCTCATCGCGCTGGGACACATGGCATCACAGTATGGTAAGGAGCATAACATTTCCGTCACACGCTTGAGAAATTCGGCCAATCACAACACACTGGATAGCTGGCCAATCAGAGCACACCTCACTTTACAGAACGATGAGCTTTGTAAAAATTGACGTGTTTCAGAAAGGCGGGGCATAGAGGAGCAGCAATGATGTACATTATGTGGAAAATAATGTTTTTTTTAAACATTTAACCACATAAACACATTGGATTACACCAAATACACAAAATCATTTTCTTTTTTAGCAACGTCATATGACCCCTTTCAGGGATCTAAAAATGTGGTCATGCAGAATAAGGTATTAAAGGGGTTATGAAATGAGAAACCAAATTTGCCTTGATCTTTTGGAATATAAGAGGTCTTTGTACCATTAAAACGTCCTGCAAGTTTCATAGCTTAAGACGTCCTCCCCATTATAAACGAGCCATTTATTTAATCAAGCTCTAAATACAGCTCATTCTGGATCCACGGTGCGAAGTGACGTCACCGGTGCGAAGTGACGTTCCCAACCATTTGCATATGACCGCCTCCAGCACAAGACAACTACGCTCATTTCGTATCGTTGTCGGCGCGCCGCGCACCTCACAAGTGGTTCAGTCGACGGACAGCGAGTGGGTCTGTGTACAGGCACCAAAATTACAAATGACACGCAGATGTGCTCAAAACATATAAAGGCACTAGGTTTTATCATTGCAAGAGCCATCGCTTCGAATGCATACACACACCGCTACTAAACGGTTACGCTCAAATCCGCAAATGTTCTGGCTGGGGGTGTTAATAATTGATCCATAAGGCACTGTCGTTAGCCAATCATAACATGGGCGTTAACACTGAACTCGTAAAGGGGAAACACCCAAAAACAGGACTGTTTGAATCAAAGGATGAGGAACAGGGTGGGAAAATGTCATAATTCACTACATTTTAAAAGTTTTTTTTTTTTTTTTTTAAAGCTATAGTAATACTATAATTGCACCTAGGGGACCATAATAATAAAATAAACCCATAAAATAAACCCATGTCATGACACCTTTAATAAGTACTTTATAAGTAATAATAAACAGCCAATAATAATATGCATGCTAATAAGCAACTAGTTAATAATGGTATACACACACATACACACACACATATGTGTGTGTGTGTGTGTGTGTGTGTGTGTGTGTGTGTAAAGGTTACAAAAAGGTAAATATTACAATATTGAATGAATAAATGAATGAATACAAATAACAATTCCAGTAATGAGTATTGAGAATATGCAAATTACAAAAACTAAATAAATAAACAAACAGTAAACAAACTATTAAACTAGTTCATTTTGTGTAACAAACAAAAGTAAAATGCATTTTGGTAATGAACATTAAATTTTTTTTTATTTTTTTGTATTATAGCTATGATAATTTAGGGGTAGTTGTTATGAAAATAATGTTGAATGCAAACACTCTATAAAAATAGACTTCCTTGTCCTCAGTGAAAACATAATTCCTTATGTTTATTTCTTTTGATTTTTGGGGGGTAAAGTGTGTTTTCATGTTTACACTCCTCGTTGCTTGAGAAAGTCAGTGTCCAGTCAAGCCTGCAGACCTCTGCCCTCCCTCCGAGTCCTCCAGACAAATCAAGCTGATTACACTAATTAATGAGACACATCTACTGAAACTCCCACAGGCCTGATGAGGAATGGCCACACACACAGCAGACAGAGATAGATCCTCTAAGAATTCAAGTTTGTCCTCTGATATAAATGTAATTTACTCAGGACTGAGAGAGAAATACAGCAACAGAAATAAAAGAAAGAAAAAGAAAAACACGGAGTAAAGGAAAAAGGCCAAAGACAGAAGGAAAAAAAATAAAAAAAATAATGAGTTATGAAGACAGAAAAGAACAAGGTGTGTTTGTTGGCCCGCAGTGTCTATTATGTAATATTAATGAGGTATAAGTTGATTTTGAATATATCAAGCTTAGAATGATGTCTTAATATTTTTTGAAATGTTAATTTAGCATATTTCTGATTTAATTAACATTTAGTAACACTTTCAATAAAGCCTGTAAATATAATATATGCTAAAAGTTATTCACAACGCTTAATAATCCATTAAATCTTTAAAACAACTGCATATATGTTGATTCAAATTAAATTAAATTAAATTAAAATTAAATTAAATTAAATTAAATTAATTAAATTAAATTAACTTATACTTAAAAATAAAATTAAATAAAATAAAATAAAATAAATTAAAAAATAAATAAAATAAAATAAATAAAATAAAATAAAATAAAATAAAATAAAATAAAATAAAATAAAATTCAGAGATGGATGTTGAATTAGTTTGAACTGATGTCACTACCAGGACACACAGTTATGTATTTATGTATTTGTTTGTTTGTAAATAATAAGGTCATCTGAATGTTAATATACCGTACATACATGAAAATAACTCCTTGAGTAGAGGGAAGGATATATTATAATATTAATATAAATTATAATATAAATATTCAAAGATATGGATATGAAATTATGCAGAGTAATACATACATACAGAGCAATAATGCGCCTTTACTGTACATCTGCACCAAACCAGCCTCAACATCAGATACAAAAAATAAAGATGTCTGCCACATTAGCAATGTGTGTGGTGTGTAGTTTTTTTTGGGGGAATGTTTTTTTGTTGTTGTTGTTGTGAAAGATGTGTATAGAGTCTCAGAGCACCTTCGACATTGATATATTACGAAGTCCAAAAGCAAGGTTACAACACAACTGCATTTATACTACAGTTGTGTCCAGTTTACTTTATCCAGACAAATAACACACGCTCCTCAGAGGACCAGAGAATAAATCCAAAATGTGATTATACAAGACGACTTGACTCTGTTTGGCTCATCCTTGATTCAATTTGAACTAAATGAAATTGTGGTTTTCAAAATGTTTTGTCTATTTTTGTTATCTTTGAGCTCATCTCTCTGCTAGAGTCCATGTAACAGCATTACTATGACATCCCATAATCTCATGCATGTGCATCCATGGTAACTGGGGGAAAAAACTGTAAAATCTTAGTAAATTAATTTACTGCGGTGCCTTGAACATCTGTCTGAAAACAGTTGGCGGTCAGATTTACCACAGACAAAATCCACTGATTTTCATAAGAATTCTTATGAAAATCAGTGGATGATTTTCACCCACTTTACTCTAAAATATTATATAATATTTTAATATAATATATAATATAATATATTAAATGTTTCAATATATAATATGAAACATTTAATAACTGAGTAATGGGGAAGAAAATGGATTCCACTCACCAGCACACTTGGTTCTGCTGACCAGCGGGGGTCCAGGCGGGCCGGTCCCACCCTCTCCGGGCCGCGTGAGGAGAACACTGATGCGATATTCAGTATCCGGCTCCAGGTGCCAGACTTTATACGTCAGTGAGTTGACTCCGTGTGTTTCAGACCAGGGCGAATGGCTGGCCCGGTACACGATCTCTCTGCGGATCACCGGCCCATCGCCCACTATAGAGTTAGTGTTGAGCTGGATGATCAGGTAGGTGGGGCCAGAGCGCAGCAGCTGGGGCGGAGCTATCGGTGTGGGCGGGACTACAACAGAGTACAGCAAGAGAAAGAAAGAAGCAAAAATAACTCACGATGAAATGTGCAACTTAATACTTTCAGATCAGACTAAAGTTATCAGGGAAATAGATGTCAGGTAATCGTTTCGGATGTTGAGATTCTTCAGAAAAAGATTGACAGACTTTACATTTATGCATTTAGCAGACGTTTTTATCCAAAGCTACTTACAGTGCATTCAGGCTAACATTTTTTTATCTAACATGTGTTCCCTGGGAATCGAACCCACAACCTTTTGCGCTGCTAACTCAATGCTCTACCACTGAGCCACAAGAAAACTTTACCACATTAACTCTTTTGTAAATTAATCTTCTGTGTTTAGGATTAATATTATCTATACATACTGGGTAACACTTTATTTTAGGGTCTCTTAACTAGCTGCTTATTAGCATGTATATTTCTAGAATATTAGCCATTTATTAGTACTAATTAAGCACATATTACTGCATTATTCTACATGACCTTATTCTACAATCCTAATCCTACCCAATACCTAAACTTCACAACTCCCTTTCTAACTATGAATAAGCAGCAAATTAGGAGTTTATTGAGGAAAAAGTCATAGTTAATAGTCATAGTTAATAGTGATTAAGTGTTCCCTATTCTAAAGTGTTATCGCCAAGTTTCTGAATATCAAATATCAAATAAGCATTCTTTTTGCAGTTTAGTTTTAATAAATATTCCTTTTGGACTATGATTACAGTATACTTTCAGTGCACATTGAACCCAGTTGTTATTTAACATCAAAGAAAATTTTCAAAATGTTAATCAGACCCCTTCACTCACTACCTTAACTTAAATTATAAATTTATATTTATTACTATTAGTAGTAATTGTAAGGGAAACTCTTAGATAACAGTTAGTTAATAGCGAGAATTGGACACACATACACACACACACACACACACACACACACACACACTTATAAATTTTCAATTACAAATGTAAAAGGATTCTAATATAATATATATATATATCACACACACACACACACACACACACACACACACACACACACACACACACCTGGGAAATTGTATCCCCTGGGATGTAATTTTATATATATATTTTATATATATATAAAATCTAGAAAAAAAAATGCAGTGGACGCATATGTCTCACTATTTAATCTGTAGTGGTAATATGGTAATAAACTAAACAGAGAGATTTTTTTTGTTGTTTGTGTATTTTTATTTTATTTTATTATTATTTTATTTATTTTTTTATTTTTTTAAAAATTTATGAATGTGTTGATATTTGTAATGTTTAGATTTTTTGTATTTGTTTCTTGGTTTTTCTGTTCTGTCAATTGAAATGAATCATCATCTCTGTAAGAGATGCTATCAGTATAACAGTATGACTGCAAAACCTTATAATATTTCAATATAAAAATCAAATATGAATCAAGCTAATGAACGCTCAGATGCAGAGAAACATGCCTGAACACAGAATCAAACTGCTTTCACAGGAGAAGTTTCTGCATCTCACGCTTGCCTGCTGACAATTGGAAAGCCACTGGTCCTATTTAACCGGCTTATTATGAGCTGCACCTAACAGACCCTTTTTATTCCAGTGATTGGATGCACCTAACAGACCCTTTTTATTCCAGTGAATCTAGAAAGTAGATTTGCTTTCTAGAAAGTAAATCTAGAAAGCAAATCTAGAAAGTGTACAAAAATTATCCCAAATTCTGTGTTGAATCTAAAGCTGATCCTATAAACACTGACATTCAAAAGTTGCTGTTTTACTGCATTTTTAATCAAATAATATTATTCTTATGAACCAGTTCTTTGCAACGAATAACTAAAAAAAAATGACTCATAAATCAGTAACGGCTCGCTCAGTCACTGATGTATGAGTTAAGCTAATCATAATCTGAAGTGGACTTATGTGTTCGAATGGTAAGTGAGGTTTCATGCTGGTAAGTCTATTTTGACAGACAGGAAATTGCCTGAATTAAGAAGTACATGCAAAGCATCATGGATTGCTCCTGTTGCTCTTCTATTCATGTCTGCGTGATCACACTGTGACGCAAATACAGCACACTTCAGCAGCTAATAAAGGAATTTAAAAAATAAACTCTAGCCACTGTGGAGTACGTAATTCACTCGCTCAAACAGAACACAACAGCATTGATTACTCCTTTGTTTTGTGGACTTTCAGTGGCATTACCTCAGCTCCGGGAGAACCGTGACTCATTCACTCTTTCAATCACACCACCATGGCGAGAGCCACTTGTAGCGAGCGGAATCATTGCCAGGGCCATGACGAGGCAGCGTGTGGTCATTTGCATAACTGATTGCACCAGTAATTTGGTTATTTCTGGGTGAGATATGTCTCTGATTGGTGGATATGACTGTAATCAGTCCGCCGGCTCTTTCTGGAGGGCTCTAGTCAGAGAGGTTACAACTATCTCAGGCTTTTGGCTTTTGCTGAAGAGACGTGATGTTACAGAGCATCAGCGAGACGCGCTCAGGTGCCGGTGTTTTGATTGGGAGTTCAGAGGATCAGACGATTCCAGAATGTTCTGTGCTGTGAGAGACTAACCTGACAATATCAGAGAATAATGGCTGAAGTATGATATAATTTGAAGTGTAATGTCTGGAATTTATGGTTCCTTATTCTAGCTGAGACCCATCAGCTTAGACACAAAGGGGCCATCTGACACTGATTAAATATTTCATTTAAATCCGCATGTCTTAAAGGGACAGTCCACCCAAAAATGAACATTCTCTCATCATTTACTCTCCCTCATGTCGTCCCAGATGTATATGACTTTCTTTATTCAGATACACAAACAAAGGATTTTAGGAAAATAATCCAATAATAATCTTTCTGCAAAAGAACTATGCAAAATGAACATGACGGTAATCCATGCGACTCCAGCTGATGAATCTTTTTAAACTATAAATCATAGCTTTCAGCCAACAGCATATGCGGGTTAATCAAGAGTGTTGTTTTCAGTATCACAACAAATATTTGTCGCACACATCTATCATTTTATTGTTTCAGAAGACATTGATTAGGCATGATATATAAATATTTCACAATTTTTTTAATATTTTTTTGTTGCATAATTAGTATTGGGACTATTTTTTTTTTTATTTAATGAGAATGTAATTTGTGGGAATATGCTAAATTTTGTTGTCTATTGTATTTATTTTTTAATGATAATGTTGTTTGTGGGATTTTTTTATGTTTTTTTTTATATTGTATTTATTATAAATGAATGTATAATAGTAAAATAAATGTTTATTTTTTATTTTATTTTATTTTATTTTTGTTGTGAAAGAGAGTTTGGAGTTTGCAGTCAAAAGACCAAGAATTGCTTCGCTGAAAAATAATTGCGCACCTGAAAACTAGCGCCAACCAATCAGAATTAAGAATTAAATAGACTTATGTAACAAGTATTAAGTTATTTACAAAAACACACTTGCAAATAAATAAATCTAGTATATAGTTGACAGAAACACTGAACATACCTCTGACGATTAGTTCAGCAAAGTTTGACACTGCGGCTCCGTATGTCGACTGAGTGAGGCATCGGTAGAGATCCTGCTCGCCACGTTGGGCTCCGCCCACCTGAAACCACGCAACCAATCGACGCTCACCTACTGATGACGTCACTGAGTACGGCGACATCAGAACACCGTTACGCCTCTGAAACAGAGAGAGGGGTATGTGATATATAAGCAAAAATGCAAAGTACATTAAAATGGATATGCAAATCAGCGTTTGGACATGATCAGTGAAGTACATTTCATGAACACATTTATATCAGCTCTTTGTAAACATTTGGACTTCATTTTTCTGGACCGAATCAGCTTTAGGTTAACATTAATTATGACACAACCCCAGCATTTCCTCTAGCTCCGTGCATGACAACAGTATTTCTCTGAAACATTTCCCCAGTAAATATTCATGATTATTTTAAAAATAATAACCCCACAAATCTCTCACACTGAAAGTATGGGAAGCCAAACTCAATTCTGCAAGAGCTTGGAAAATCCCAGATTTATCAGGCAAACCAATGTGCCCTTCATGTGAGCTGGGAACCAGTGTAATTACAAGTTCAGTGCACATGAATGACTGAGCGAAGTCCTGTTTATAATAAGTGTGAAACTCTGAATTTTAGATGATATATGAGTTGTGACTGCGGAAAACGTGGGTTGATTTTAAACAACACTGGATAATATTATTTAATCTGGTCACACTTTATTTTAAGGTCCAATTCCTAATATTAACTAACTAATAAATATGACTTTTGCCTCAATAAACTCCCCATTTGTTGCTTAAGTTAGTGAGGTAGCTGTTAAGTTCAGGTATTGAGCAGGATTAAGGGATCTAAAATATTGTCTTGCAGAATAAAACATTAATATGTGCTTTATAAGTAACAAACAGCCAATATGCTAATAATATGCATGCTAATAATAAGTAACTAGTTAACAGTGAATAGTGTTCCTTAATCTAAAGTTTTTAATTTTGCTCAGGCAAACATCACTGTCACTAACACTATATGTATGGTTTTAAGGGTTTTATCACTGCTTTATATTATTTTATGATGCATAAAGAGCACAACAAAACTCCAAGCTCTCATGAAGAGCTGGCATATATTGCTGATGTGTTTGGCTGTAATGATGATGGCCAAAGCGGTGTGATCTCCCCATTCTTCAAACCCAGCTAGCATCTCTGAATAGCCTATATCATATGGTGTCAAGGACAAGGAACACACAGTCCCTTCATTATTTTAACACACACACACACACACACACCACACACACACACCCTCACAAGTTGTTGGACACAAGCAGCACACTCACACAGTAACCTCCAGGTGTTTGGACAACAGCAGAGCTTCCAAGGAATGATTCCAAGAATCAAAACGACATGAAAGAAAGAGCCTGTCATTCAGAAAGAAATGTAAAAAAGAGAAACTGCACTTAAATAAATCATTCTCCCTAAATTCTGGCATTATTTATTTCCATCGTTTCATTCTACACCAGCATGACTTTCTTTCTTCCATTAACAATGAAATGACACAAAAGTACTTTTAAAGATTAATATACTATAAGAAGTCCACTGTAAAAATGATTTTTCTGAAGTTGTAAATAAGATAGAGTATGGAGCACTTTACAAGAAAATACTGTTTATATTTCTATTACTCTTTCTACTTCAAAAATGTCACCTTCAGTGTGTTACTTGCTGCTGTTTCTTTGAGATTCTTTGAAGTGAAAAAAAAAAAAAAAGGGCCGTGACATACTCAGAATTTGTGCTCTGCATTTAACCCATCCAAAGTGCACACACACAGCAGTGAACACATACAAACAACCACTTGTAAACACACACCCGGAGCAGTGGCAGCCATTTATGCTGCAGCGCCCGGGGAGCAGTTGTGGGCAGCTGTGGCCTAACGGTTAGAGATTTGGACTTGTAACCAGAAGGTCGCAGGTTCGAGTCTCGGTGCTGGCAGGAGTTGTAGGTGGGAGGGAGTGAATGAACAGCGCTCTCTTCCACTCCTCAATAACCATGGCTGAAGTGCCCTTGAGCAAGGCACTGAACCCCCAGTTGCTTCCTGGGTGCTGGATATAGCTGCCCACTGCTCCGGGTGTGTGTTCACGGTGGTGTTCACTTCTCACTGCTGTGTGTGTGCACTTGGATGGGTTAAATGCAGAGCACCAATTTCGAGTGTGGGTTACCATACTTGACAAATGTCACGACTTTCACTTTCAGTTGGGGGTTCGGTGCCTTGCTCAAGGGCACCTCAGTCGTGGTATTGCCGGCCCGCGACTCAACCAACCCATAACCTTAGGGTTAGGAGGTTTAAACTCTCCTAACCATTAGGCCACGACTTCCCCAACTGGTCATTTTGAAACTATCAAAAAAAAAATGGGTCATAAATTGGTAATTTGACTTCCAATTTCTAAAGGAATTTTTAATTTTTATTATAATTATTATTTTTTTTTTTTTTTTTATTATTATTATTTTTTTTTTTGTTTTGTTTTTATTTTTTTTTTTGTTGTTTTTTTGTTTAAAATGTATTTCAGTTAGTTGCTAAACCAAAATTTCCTATTTTCATTTACGTTGAAGTTATTGCATAGTTTACATTTTAATTCAGCTTTATTTCAACAAAGAAAACAAGGTAACACTGTATAAATTGCATTCATAGATCCATTAACAAACATCAATACAAATGTTATCAGATCATTATCTTAATACATATTCAAATAGATATAAATGTGAGGATTATGTGCTTGTACATGTTTACTAATGAACTTTTTGAAAATAATGATTACAAATTGTTAGTTAACCTAAATAAAATGCGTTACAAATATACTGTTATTTAAAGGGGTCATGTGATGCAGCTAAAAAGAACATTATTTTGTGTATTTGGTGTAATGAAATGTGTTTATGTGGTTTAAGGTTTAAAACACATTATTTTCCACATACTGTACATTATTGTTTCTCCTCTATGCACCGCTTTCTGAAACGCGTTTGATTTTTACAAGGCTCATTGCTCTCAAAACGAGGTGTGCTGTGATTGGCCAGCTAACCAGCACGTTGTAAATGGGCGAAGGCCTCAAGTGTGTGACGGAAATGTTACGCCCCTTAACATATTGTGATGCCTTGTCCGGCCGGAGCGACGAGACATAAACATAAAACCCATTATAAACGTGATATAAACATGATTTCTAGTCGTTTCTTCTTTTGGAAGGCCAAATAAAGTAGTTTCGCTTTCTCAACGAAACAGCATCACACACCTTGAGTGAGCGGAGACCGGAAGCCTAGAGTGAGTGGATTCTACGAAGGAGCGTCCGTTGGGCTTGCGGCAACCACATGTGACGACCCCGAGCTGGACTCTGCTTCATCCACGGTGAAAGCCCATTCTGTGATCCACAGTGCAAAGTTGATGTATTTCCTCAGCGACCAGCACGGTCAGCTCTAGGTATGATGAAGCGGATATCGTCCTCTTTTGGAAGGCCACACAAAGTACTTTTGCTTTCACAGTGAAACACACAGCGTCTATACGATATGGCGGCGACGGCAACAACAATACTATAACAAGAATAAAAGGTACGCCTTCTTTCTTTGCGTGAACATCTGGGCAGCGTTATGCAAATCTTCCCACATACTGACGTAGAGATGTGAGGGCATGGATGAGTCTTAACATTTATAAAGAATATCTCTTTGGATTTGAGACTTTAATCTTTGCAACTTTACAGATCTTCTTTTTTTCAACCAAGAGCTTGCTAACACTCCAAAGAGAAAAGGGAAAATTTTAAGAAAATCGCATCATGTGACCCCTTTAAATGTTATATCCATATGATCAAGAACACAAGTACAGATAGCATCATTGATTTGACTTTTGTCTTGTTTCAGCAATAGTGTTGTAGAACAAGGTTGGAAACGTATTTGACTGGTTTGTCAAACTGCAATAATGCTGGAATCATACTTTTATAATAAATATGTAAACGAGTAAACGCAAAGCTTTTCTCTTAAAATATGCTGTTGCTGATATTTTATTTTTTATTTTATTTATTTTTTTGTCTTTACCAAGAATATAAATACCCTTAACCAATCACACTTTACTCAAACTTTGTTACAGTAGCTACTTAGTGGAATTCCTGTATGTGTAATTGGTGTATTAGTTTGAATTTGAATAATTTTAAACCATTTAAACAACCAGTTTAACGACATTTGTAAGCATTCAGATGCACACAAATGATGTAAAAATCAACCTGAACCTCACATAGTTTCAAACATCTAACAACACACCATCCGCCAGTGCTTGAAAGAGCACCTTCAACAGCCTTCCTTCATCTTCTCTGAACTGCTTTGAAGCATACATTCATGATGATGCTGGCAAAGCGGAAGAGAAAATAAACACAAGACGGAAATGGCTGGCAATTACACAAATGATGTAAATATCAGCATTTTAACCGGCTCAGCGCACTGTGCCTCACGGCCACGCCACACAGCACCCGAATAAATAATATACATCAGTTAAACTGGGGAAAAACGTCCTTGTGTCAGCACACATCTGAACTGAGAGGGCAGAGGGCAAGCTTCTGCTAGTGAACTTGGAGATGTACACAGTCAAGGTTGTTTGTACTATTCTTGTAAAAACCGCAGAGAGAACACAGCCGAGAAACTCTCAGGAGCAATGAGGTGATCACTCTAAAGCCAAACATGATCAAACAAACACAAGCTGAAATTAAAGCATCTGTCACAGCCAGCAATTGGACAGGAGACCTCGGGGTCAGATTAACTGGACCGAGACGATGAGCTGCGATATTGAGACCCTATTCCATCTAAGCTCCTAAAAGAGGTGCTTTCCAGAAGTCATAGATCCGTCTTCTGACTATTAGTCATTTTTGTCATTGTCAATTAAGGATATGTCCCCAAAACCTTCAACTGGCTGTTATAAGCCTTTTAATCCTCTCATCATAGTTAATTGTTGATTGATGTCAGATCTCAATTTTCAGTTTTATACACTAGAAAAGGTAGTGTCCTCACAATTATATTCCTTCTTAGAGAAAAATGGTATCTGTTAGGATTTTCAGTCAGGATTTAGAGCGTATCATAGTACTGAGACTGCTCTCCTTAGAGTAACGAATGACCTGCTCTTATCATCTGTCCGTGGCTATTGTTATCTCTCTATTTGTGCTACTGGATCTTAATGCTGTGTTCCACACACACTTCGACACTCGGATTGACAACACAACATTCTTTTGAAATGACTAGAAATGACTTTGTTTTGGCATTAGTGGAAGTAGGAGTCCATTAGCATGGTTCAAAATCATTCTTTATCTGACCGGCATCAATTCGTAGCAGTAAATGAAGATTGTGTCATATCTGACGTCACGAAGTGCAGTAATGGAGATACCTCAGGCTCAGTACTAGGGCCGTTACTTTTCACGCTTTACATGTTACCTCTGGGAGATATCATCAGGAAACACGGTGTTAGCTTTCACTGTTATGCTGATGACAATCAGCTCTACATAAATTCGCGGCCCGGCAAAACAAACAACGGTATGCATAGTCGATAAAAAAACTGGATGACGAGTAATTTCTTACTGCTAAATTCTGAAAAAACATCAGCTCTCTAAATCCTCTGCAGTAGTAACCTAGAACAATCGTCTAAGACTCGATGGCTGCTCTGTTCAATTCTTCGTCATCATGTTAGGAACCAGGCAAATAGCAATATTTCATTTGAAAGCCACATTTCTAGCTTTTTTTGTAAAAACTGGGCAATTTTACATCTTAAAAACTATCTCTAAATTATGACCTATGCTCTCATGTCAAATGCAGGAACGTTAATTCATGCCTTCCTGAGTTCAAGGTTGGATATTGTAATGCTTTATTTGGGTGATTGCTCTGCGTGCTTAATAAAACAACTCAGCTAGTTCAAAATGCAGCAGCTAGAGTTCTTACTAGAACCAGGCCAAGTATGACCATATTAGCCCGGTCTCTTTCAATACTGGGGGGGGCAATGGGGGGCAATGGCTCCCTATTTAAACATAATATAGATTTTGAAAATCTTGCTTATTACTTATAAAAAAGCATGAATGGTTTAGCACCTCAGCATTTGAACAAGCTTCTTATTGCATTAATAGTCCTCCACACATCCGCTGTGTTCTCAAAATTCTGGCAATTTTTATAATACCTATAATTTTAAAATCAACTGCGGGCGGCTAGATCCTTTTCCTATTAGCGACAAAACTCTGGAATAACCTACCTAACATTGTTCGGGAGGCAGAAACACTCTGTCAGTTTAAATCTAGATTAAAGACCCATGTCTTTATCCTGCTTACACATAACACAATAACACAATTCTAATATTCAAATCCGTTAAAGGATTTTTTAGGCTTGCATTAATTAGGACAACCGGAACTGGGAACACTTCCATAAACACACAATGTACTTGCTACATCGTTAGAGAATGTATCTACGATAATATTAGTCTGTTTCTTATTCTATTTTTCCGAGCGTCAACGGAGCCACCAGATGCTGAGCTTGTAATCCTTTTACATTTACATTTGTCATGGCATTTAGCAGAACGCTTTTATCCAAACGACTTACAGTGCATTCAGGCTAACTTTGTTTTACACTGGCCCCCCAGACTGAGCCAGACCAGATGGGTCACACAGTACACTCCCGGATGGGATACGTACAGTATCCAGTGCCGGAATTGGTAGATCAGCAAGATTGAGCTCGAAAAGCCCTAAATGTCACCGAGAGACCAGGACTAAACTAGATGAGCCCCAGAGACAGACCCAGTGAAGGACCTTGTCTCCTAGGACAGCCACCCGGGGACAAGACCACAGGAACCAGTTGAGTCCTCCTGCACAGTGTGACTTTACTGCCTGGCCTGGAATGGAACTGCTGCCGGCTGGATATGTACTGGATCCGGTGACTGAGTGACCATCTGGTCTGGCTCAGTCGGGGGCCAGTAAAACAATGTTAGCCTGAATGCACTGTAAGTCGTTTGGATAAAAGCGTCTGCTAAATGCATAAATGTAAATGTAAATGGATACAGACTAGATCTGGTGGCTCGTGACCTCGGAAAAAGAAAGAAACAGACTAATATTAGCGTAGATGCCATTCTTCTAATGATGTAGCAAGTACATTGTGTGTTATTGGAAGTGTTCCCAGTTCCGGTTGTCCTAATTAATGCAGCCTAAAAATCCTTTAACGGATTTGAATATTAGAAATGTGTTATTGTTTATGTGTAGCCAGGTTAAGACATGGGTCTTTAATCTATATTTAAACTGACAGAGTGTTTCTGCCTCCTGAACAATGTTAGGTAGATTACTACAGAGTTTTGTCGCTAAATAGGAAAAGGATCTGCGCCCGCAGTTGATTTTAAAAATTCTAGGTATATCAAATTGCCAGAATTTTGAGAACACAGCGGATGGTGGAGGACTATAATGCAATAAGAGCTTGTTCAAATGCTGAGGTGCTAAACCATTCATGGCTTTATAAGTAATAAGCAAGATTTTAAAATCTATATTATGATTAATAGGGAGCCATTGCAGTATTGAAAGAACCGGCTAATATGGCCATACTTTCTGGTTCTAGTAAGAACTCTAGCTGCTGCATTTTGGACTAGCTGGAGTTAATTTATTAAGCATGCAGAGCAATCACCCAATAAAGCATTACAATAATCTAACCTTGAACTCATGAAGGCATGAATTAACTTTCCTGCATTTGACATTGAGAGCATAGGTCATAATTTAGATATATTTTTAAGATGTAAAATTGCAGTTTTACAAATGCTAGAAATGTGGCTTTCAAATGAAATATTGCTATTGCCTTGGTTCCTAACTGATGACGAAGAATTGACAGAGCAGCCATCGAGTCTTAGACGATGTTCTAGGTTACTACTGCAGAGGATTTAGGTCCGCATCAATTTTTTTTTTTTTTTTCAGAATTTAGCAGTAAGAAATTAATCTTTTTTTATGTTTTTTTCATACCGTTGTTTGTTTTGCCGGGCCGCGAATTTATTTAGGGGTGGTTGTTTTAAGCATAACAGTGAAAGCTAACACCGTGTTTCCTGATGATATCTCCCAGAGGTAACATGTAAGCGTGAAAAGTAACGGCCCTAGTACTGAGCCTTGAGGTATCCCATACTACACTTGTGATCGATATGACACCTCTTCATTTACTGCTACGAATTGATGGCGGTCAGATAAGAATGATTTGAACCATGCTAATGGACTTCCACTAATGCCAACAAAGTTTTCTAGTCATTTCAAAAGAATGTTGTGGTCAATAGTGTCGAACACAGCATTAAGATCCAGTAGCACTAATAGAGAGATACAACCACGGACAGATGATAAGAGCAGGTCATTTGTAACTCTAAGGAGAGCAGTCTCAGTACTATGATACGCTCTAAATCCTGACTGAAAATCCTAACAGATACCATTTTTCTCTAAGAAGGAATATAATTGTGAGGACACTACCTTTTCTAGTGTATTGGACTGAAAAGGGAGATTTGAGATCGGTCTGTAATTAACTAGTTCTTTTGATGAGAGGATTAATAACAGCCAGTTTGAAGGTTTTGGGGACATATCCTAATGACAATGACAAAATAATAATAGTCAGAAGAGGATCTATGACTTCTGGAAGCACCTCTTTTAGGAGCTTAGATGGAATAGGGTCTAATATCGCAGCTCATCGTCTCTGTCCAGTAATCTGACCCGAGGTCTCCTGTCAATCTCTGGCTGTGCAGATGCTTTAATTTCAGCTTGTGTTTTGATCATGTTTTGGCTTAGAGTGAATCCTCATTGCTCTGAGAGTTTCTCGGCTGTGTTCTCTCTGCGGTTTAAATAGTACAAACAAACCTGACTGTGTACATCTCCAGTTCACTAGCAGAAGCTCTGCCATCTCAGTTCAGATGTGTGCTGACACAAGGACGTTTTTCCCCAGTTTAACTGATGTATATTATTTATTCGGGTGCTGTGGCGTGGCCGTGAGGCACAGTGCGCTGAGCCGTAAAATGCTGATATTTACATCATTTGTGTAATTGCCAGCCATTTCAGTCTTGTGTTTATTTTCTCTTCCGCTTGCCAGCATCATGAATGTATGCTTCAAAGCAGTTCAGAGAAGATGAAGGAAGGCTGTTGAAGGTGCTCTTTCAAGCACTGGCGGATGGTGTGTTGTTAGATGTTTGAAACTATGTGAGGTATCAGGTGATTTGTTTTAACAGATGATTTGTGTGCATCTGAATGCTTACAAATGTCGTTAAACTGGTTGTTTAAATGGTTTAAAATTATTCATATTTCATCTAATGCACATTTTTACATCCAGTACCTTTACAGGAATTCCACTAAGTAGCTACTGTAACAAAGTTTGAGTAAAGTGTGATTTGGTTAAGGGTTTTAATCTTGGTAAAGACAAAAAAAAACAAAAGAAAAATATCAGAACAGCATATTTTAAGAGAAAGCTTTGCGTTTATTTCCTTTACATATATTATAAAATATGATTCCAAATTGCAGTTTGACAACCAGTCAAATACGTTTCACAACTTGTTCTACAACACGATTCCGAAACAGACAAAAGTCAAATCAATGATGCTATCTGTACTTGTGTTGCTTGATCATATGGATATAACATTTAAGAGGGTCACATGATCGATTTCAAATTTTCCTTTTTTTGGAGTTTTTACAAGCTCTTGTTGAAAAAAGAAGATCTGTAAAGTTGCAAGATTAAAAACCCCCAAAAAATTTTTTATTTCAATAAGCAACTAGTACTATGTATCACACACATACACACACACATATGTGTGTGTGTGTGTGGGGGTGTGTTTGTGTGTAAAGTTACAACAAGGTAAATATTACAATATTGAATGAATAAATGAATGAATACAAATAACAATTCCAGTAATGAGTATTGAGAATATGCAAATTACAAAAACTAAATAAATAAACAAACAGTAAACAAACTATTAAACTAGTTCATTTTGTGTAACAAACAAAAGTACAATTCATATGGTATGAACATGAATGTTTTATTTTTTTTTGTATTATAGCTATGAGATTTTCGGGTAGTTTTATGAAAAATAATGTTGAATGCAACACCTCTATAAAAATAGACTTCCTTGTCCTCAGTGAAAACAGAATTCCTTTATGTTTTTTCTTTTGATTTTTGGGGGGTGAAGTGTGTTGTCATGTTTACACTCCTCGTTGCCTGAGAATCAGTGTCCATCAAGCCTGCAGACCTCTGCCCTCCCTCCGAGTCCTCCAGACAAAGCAAGCTGATTACCCTAATTAAGAGACACATCTACTGAAACTCCCACAGGCTGATGAGGAATGGCCACACACACAGCAGACAGAGATCGATCCTCTAAAATTCAAGTTTGTCTCTGATATAAATGTAATTTACTCGGACTGAGAAGAATACAGCCAACAGAAAAAAAAATAAAGAAAAGAAGAAAAAGAAAACACAGAGTAAGGAAAAAGCCAAAGACAGAAGAAAAAAAATTAAAAAAAATAATGAGTAATGAATACAGAAAAGAACAAGGTGTGTTTTGTTTGCCCGCATGGCTATTATGTATTATTATATGAGGTATACGTATTTTGAATATATCAATCTTAGAATGATGTCTTCATATTTTTTTGAAATGTTTATTTAGCATATTTCTGTTTAATTACATTTAGTACACTTTCAATAAAGCCTGTAATAAAAATATGGTCTAAACGTTATTCACACGCTTAATAACCATTAAATCTTTAAAACACGCATATATGTTGATTCAAATTAAATTAAATTTAAATAAATTAAATTAAATTAAATTAAATAAATTAAAGTAATTAAATTAAAAAATAAAATAAAATAAAATAAATAAAATAAAATAAAATAAAATAAAATAACATAAATAAAATACATAAAATGAAATAAATAAAATCAAATAAAATTCAGAGATGGATGTTTGAATTAGTTTGAACTGATGTCACTACCAGGACACACAGTTATGTTTTATTTAATTTGTGGGGTTGTAAATAATAAGGTTCATCTGAATGTTACTATACCGTACCTACATGAAATACTCCGTGAGTAGAGGGAAGGATATATTATAATCTTATATAAATTATAATAGAAATATTCAAAGATATGGAAGAAGTATGCGAGGAATACATACATACAGAGCATAGGCGCCTTTACTGTACATGCTCACCAAACCAGCCTCAACATCAGATACAAAAATAAAGTCTGCCACATTAGGCAACAGGTGGCTGTTAAAGTTTGTTCAGGACAGTTCTTTCTGCTGCTGCTGGTGAACCAAGACATAGAGTCTCAAGCCTTCGACATTGATGTTTATTACGAGTCCAAAAGCAAAGGTTACAACACAACTGCTTTATACTACAGTTTGTCCATTTCCTTTCCAGACAATAACACACGCTCCTCATAGGACCAGAGGATAAATCCAAAATGTGATTATACAAGAGACTTGACTCTGTTTGCTCCAGACGTGATTCAATTTGAACTAAATGAAATTTGGTTCTCTAAATGTCTTGTCTATTTGTTGTTATCTTTGAGCTCATCTCTCTGCTAATTCCATGTACAGCATCACATGACGCCCATAATCTCATGCATGTGCTCCATGTAACTGGGGGAAAAAACTGTAAAACTAGTAATTAATTGACTGCGGGCCTTGAGCACCTGTCTGAAAACATTGGCGGTCAATTTCCACAGACGAAATCCACTGATTTCCATAATAATTCCTTAGAAAATCAGTGGATGATTTTCACCCACTTTACTCGAAATGTATATAATATTTTAATTAATTATAATATTAATATTAAATGTTTTCAATATATATATGAAACATTTAATAACTGAGTAATTGGGGAAGAATGGAGTCCCTCACCAGCACACTTGGTTTCTGCTGACCAGCGGGTGTCCAGCGGGCATTCCCACCCTCACCGGGCCGCGTGAGGATAACACTGATGCCGATATTCAGTATCGCGCTCCAGTGCCAGACTTTATACGTCATGAGTTGACTCCGTGTGTTTCAGACAGGCGAATGGCTGCCGGATACACGATCTCTCTGCGGATCACCCAGGCCAGCGCACCACTATAGAGTTAGTGAATTGAGCTGGATGATCAGGTAGGTTGGGCCCGAGCGCAGCAGCTGGTGCGGAGTCTATCGGTGTGGGCGGACTACAACGAGTACACAAGAGAAAGACATAAGCAAAAAATACTCACGATGAACGTGCAACTTAATACTTTCAGATCATACTAAAGTTATCAGGAATAATTCAGGTAATCGTTCAGATGTTGGATTCTTCATAAAGATTGACAGACTTTACATTATGCATTTAGCATCTTTTTACCAAAGCTACTTACAGTGCTTCAGGCTAACATTTTTATCTAACATGTGGTTCCCTGGGAATCGGACCCACACACCTTTTTGCACTGCTACTCAATGCCTACACTGAGCCACAAGAAAACTTTACCACATTTACTCTTTTGTAAAATGAATCTTCTGTGTTTATGATTAATATAATCTACTCCAGACTGGGAACACTTTATTTTAGGGTCTCTTAGCTATTTGCTTATTAGCATGTATAATTACTCAGAATATTAGCCATTTATTAGTACTATTAAGCACATATTACGGCCTTATTCTACATACCTTATTCTACAATCCTACCTACCCAATACCTAAACTTCCACAACTCCCTTACTAACTAGAAAAGCATCAAATTAGGAATTTATTGAGAAAAAGTCATAGTAAAGTGAATCAGTGTCCCTATTCTAAAGTTTATCGCATACTGTGACTGACAGCCAAGTTTCTGAACATCAAATAACTTCTTTTGCAGTTTGGACTATGATTACAGTATACTTTCAGTGCACATTGAACCCAGTTGTTATTTAACATCAAAGAAAATTTTCAAAATGTTAATCAGACCCCTTCACCCCCTACCTAAACTTAAACCTACCTTAAAACTATAATAGCTCTTTAAGGGAAACTCTTAGATACAGTTAGTTAATAGCGAGAATGGAAACACACACACCCCCAACACACACACACACACACACACACACACACACACACACACGCACACCACACACACACAATATATATATATACTATGATATATATATATATATATATATGTCCAATTCTAACATGTATTCCCTGGGAAATATATATAAATATATATATTTTATATATATATAAAATCTAGAAAAAAAAGGCAGTGGACCCCCCATATTTCTCACTATTAATCTGTAGTGGTAATATGGTAATAAACTAAACAGAGAGATTTTTTTTGTTGTTGGTGTATTTTTATTTTATTTTATTATTATTTTATTTATTTTTTTACAAATAACTGACAGTGTCATATTCAAATGAATAGAATTTGTATCCTGATTGCTCAGTGTTTCTAATCTGTCAATTGAAATGCAGGCATCCTCTCTGTAAAGATACTACAGTATACAGTATAATGCAAAACCTTGACTTATAATATTCAATATAAAAATCAAATATGAATCAAGCTAATGAACGCTCAGATGCAGAGAAACATGCCTGTTACGAATCAAACTGCTTTCCTGGAGAAGTGTTCTGCTCTCACGCTTGCCTGCTTACAATTGGAAACCACGTCTATTTAACCGCTTATTATGAGCTGCCCTAACAGACCCTTTTTCTTCCAGGGAAGTGGACGAGATGTCCAGGACTTGTGACCTGGTATGTATGCACACTATAATGTAATTCAGGAATGGTCTTATCTTGGCAATCTAGAAAGTGTACAAAAATTATCCCAAATTCTGTGTTGAATCTAAAGCTGATCCTATAAACACTGACATTCAAAAGTTGCTGTTTTACTGCATTTTTAATCAAATAATATTATTCTTATGAACCAGTTCTTTGCAACGAATAACTAAAAAAAAATGACTCTAAATCAGTACGGACTCGCTCATCACTGATGTATTAGTGAAGCTAATCATCATCTGAAGTGACTTAATGTTTCGCATGGTACCCGTTAGGTTTCATGCTGGGTAAGTCTATTTTGACAGAAGGAAATTGCCTGAATTAAGAATACATGAAAAGTCTCATGGGATTGTGGCTCCTGTTGCTCTTCTATGCATGTCTTGTGTGATCACACGTGAACTCAATACAGCACACTTCAGCATCTAATAAGAATTTCAAAATAAACTCTAGCCACTGGGGAGTACGTAATTCACTCGCTCAAACAGAACACAACGCATTGATTCTCCTTTGTGTTTGTTGGACTTTCAGTGTGCTTACTCAGCTCCAGTAAACCGGGACTCATTCCTCTTCAATCACACACATGGCGAGAGCCACTTGTAGCAGCGGAATCATTGCCAGGGCCCCATGACGAGGCCGCGTGTGGTCATTTGCTACTGATTGCACCAGTACTTTGGTTCTTTCTGGGTGAGATAGTCTCTGATTGGTGGATATAACTGTAATCAGTCCGCCGGCTCTTTCTGGAGGGCTCTAGTCAGAGATGTTACACTATCTCAGCTTTTTGGCTTTGCTTGAAGAGACTGATTGTCAGATCATCAGCCCCGAGACCCATCAGGTGGGTGGGTTTTTGATTGGGAGTTCAGGATCAGACGAGTCCGAATGTTCTGTGCTGTGAGAAGACTAACCTGACAATATCAGAGAATATGGCTGAGTATGTTATAATTTGAATGTAATGTCTGGAATTTATGGTTCCTTTTCTAGTCTGAGCCCATCCAGCTTAGTACACAAAGAGGGCCCCATCTGACACTGCTAAATATTTCATTTTAAATCTGCATGTCTTAAAAGGACAGTCACCCAAAATGACATTCTCTCATCATTCACTCTCCCGCATTTTGTCCCAGATGACTTTCTTATTCAGATTCACAAACCAGATTTTAGGAAATATCCATCTTCTGCAAAAGACTATGCAAAAATGTAACATGGGATCTTGGTTCCATGCGACTCAGCTGATGAATCTTGTCCAAAATATAAATCATAGCTTTCGCCAACGCATATGCGGGTTACAGAGTGTTTTGTAAAATCACACAAATATGTGTCACACACATCTATCATTTTATTGTTTAGAAACATTGATAGGCAGTAATATATGATATACCCATATTTCACAATTTAAATCAGATATGTTTGCAACATAATGAGACCTTCAGATTTATTTATTTATTTCTTTAATGAGAATTTAATTTGTGGGAATCTGCTCATTTTGTTGTCTATTATATTTATTACTAAATTAATGTTAATAGTAATATATATATCTATATATATAAATTAAGATATATATATTATTATATGATTATTAATTTTATTGTTTTTATTTATTTTATTTTTCCCGAAGAAGAGAGTTTGGAGTTTGCAGCAAAGACCTTTATGAAAAGAATTGCTTCGCTGAAAAATAATTGCGCACCTGAAAACTAGCGCCAACCAATCAGAATTAAAATAGACTTATGTCACAAGTATTACTTATTTTACAAAAACACACTTGCAAATAAATAAATCTAGTATTAGTTGACAGAACACTGAACATACGCTGACGATTAGTTTCAGGCAAAGTTTGACACTGCGGCTCCATACGTCGACTGAGTGAGGCCATCGGTAGATCCTCTCTCCACGTTGGGCTCCGCCCACCTAAACCACGCAACCATCGACGTCTCAACCTACTGATTACGTCACTGAGTACGCGACATCAGAACACCGTTATCCTCTGAAAAAAGAGAGGGGTAGGTATATATAAGCACAAATGCTAGTACATTAAATGGCTATGCAACTCAGCGTTTGGCATGATCAGTGAAGTACTTTCATGAACACATTTATATCAGCTCTTTGTAAACATTTGGACTTCATTTTTCTGGACCGAATCAGCTTTAGGTTAACATTAATTATGACACAACCCCAGCATTTCCTCTAGCTCCGTGCATGACAACCTTATTTCTCTGAAACATTTCCCCAGTAAATATCATGATTATTTTAAAAATATAACCCCACAATCTCTCACACTGTGCAAAGTAGTGAAGCAACCAATTCTGCAAGAGCTTGAAATCCCAGATTTATCAGGCAAACCAGTGCCCTTCATGTGAGCTGGTAACCAGTGTAATTACAGTTCAGTGCACATGAAGACTGAGCGAAGTCCGTTTATAATAAGTGTAAAACTCTGAATTTAATATGAGATATATGAGTTGTGACTGCGGAAAACGTGGGTTGATTTTAAACAACACTGGATAATATTATTTAATCTGGTCACACTTTATTTTAAGGTCCAATTCCTAATATTAACTAACTAATAAATATGACTTTTCCTCCATAAACTCCATTTGTGCTTAAGTTAGTAGGAGCTGTTAAGTCAGGTATTGAGCCATAGATTAAGGGATCTAAACTATTTCTGCAAATCAAACATTAATATGTCTTTATAAGTACAAAACAGCCAATATGCTAACAATATGCATGCTAATAATAAGAACTAGTAACAGGGAATAGTGTTTCCTTAATCTAAAGTTTTTAATTTTGCTCAGGCAAACATCACTGTCACTAACACTATATGTATGGTTTTTTAAGGGTTTTATCCTGTCTTTATATTATTTTATGATGCATAAAGAGCACACAAAACTCAAGCTCTCATGAGACTGGCAGCTTGCTGCTGTGTTTGGCTGTAATGATGATGGCCAAAGCGTTGGTGTCTCCCCATCTTCAAACCGCTAGCACGCTGAATAGCCTATATCTATGGGTGTTTAAGGACAGGAGACCACAGTCCCTCATTATGTTAACACACACACACACACAAAAAAACCACACACACACACCCTCCTTTGTTTGGACAAAGCAGCAGCTCACACAGGAAATGATTCCAAAGAATTCAAACGACATGAAAGAAAGAGCCTGTCATTCAGACAGAATGTAAAAAGAGAACTGCACTAAATAAATCATTCTCCCTAAATTCTGGCATGATTGATTTCGATCGTTTCATTCTACACCAGCCATGACTTTCGTTCTTCCATTAACAATGAAATGACACAAAAGTACTTTTAAAGATTAATATACTATAAGAATCCACTGTAAAAATGATTTTTCTGAGTTGTAAATAAATCGAGTTGACGGCACTTACAAGAAAATACTGTTTATATTTCTATTACTCTTTTCTACTTCAAACAATGTAACCTTCAGTGTGGTACTGTGCTGTTTCTTTGAGATCTTTGAGTGAAAAACAAAAACAGGGCCGTGACTGACTCAGAATTGTGCTCTGGCTTAACCCTCCAAAGTGCACACAGCACAGCATGAACCCATCCAAACCACACACTGTAACACACACCCGGAGCAGTGCAGCCATTTATGCTGCAGGCGCCCGGTGATCCGTTGTGGTCAGCTGTGGGCAGCTGTGCTAACGTTAGAGATTGGACTTGTAACATAAGGTCCCGCAGGTTCGGGTCCCTCCCGGTTCTGGCATATTTTGTAGGTGGAGGGATGAATACAGCGCTCTCTTCCACTCTCATACCCATGGCTGAAGTGCCCTTGAGCAAGGCACTGAACCACCAGTTTGCTCCCTTGGTGCTGGATATAGCTCCCACTGCTCCGGGTGTGTTCGGTGTGTTCACTTCTCACTGCTGTGCTTGTGCCTGGTGGGTTAATGCAGAGCACCAATTTCGAGTATGGGTTACCAACTGACCAATGTCACGACTTTCACTGTCAGTTGGGGGTTCGTGCCTTGCTCAAGGGCACCTCAGTCGTGGTATTGCCGGCCGAGACTCAACAACCCATACCCTTAGGGTTAGGAGTTAAACTCTCAACCTTAGCCACGACTGTCCCCAAATGGTATTTGACTACCTGGTCATTTGAGTATTTTGAATTTGGTTTTTTGAATTAAATTTTCTTTATTATTTTATTTACTATTATTATTACTATTATTATTATTATTATTATTATTATTATTATATTTAGATTTGTGTTTCAGTTGTATTTTAGTCATTCGGTACGTAAATGTATTTCAGTTAGTTGCTAACCACATTTCCTATTTTCATTTACTTGAAGTTATTGCTATTTACATTTTAATTCAGCTTTATTTCAACAAAGAAAACAAGGTAACACGGTATAAATTTCTTCAATATCATTACAAACATCATACAATGTTTATCATATCTTATTGTATACATATTCAAATAGGATATAAATTGTGGAGATTATGTGCTTGTACGATGTTACTAATAGAACTTGTTGAATAATGATTAACAATTTTAGTAACCTAAATTAAAATGCTTACCAATTTGTTTTATTAAAGGGGTCATGTGATGCAGCTAAAAAGAACATGATTTTGTGTATTTGGTGTACTGAATGTGTTTATGTGGTTAAGGTTTAAAACACATTAGTTCCACATATGTACATTATTGTTTCTCCTCTTGCACGCTTCTGAAACGCGTTTTGATTTTTACAAGGCTCATTGCTCTCAAAACGAGTGTGCTGGATTGGCCAGCTAACAGCACGTTGTAAATGGGCGAAGGCCTCACGTGTGTGACGGAATGTTACCCCTTAACATATTGTGATGCCTTGTCCGGCCGGAGCACGAGACATACACTAAAACCCAATTTAAAACGGTGATATAAACATGATTTCTAGTCGTGTCTTCTTTGGAAGGGCCAAATAAGTTTTTGCTTGCTCCACGAAACAGCATCACACACCTCGAGTGAGCGGAGACCGGAAGCCTAGAGTGAGCAGATTCTACGAAGGAGCGTCCGTGGGCTTTTGGGGCCCGGCCAACCACATGTGACGCCCGAGCTGGACTTCTGCTTCATCACGGTCAAGCCAATTCATTGATCCCACAGTGCAAAGTTGATGTATTTCCGTCAGCGACCGCACTGTCCAGCTCTATGGGTATAGAAGCGGATATCGTCCTCTTTTTGGGAAGCCAACAGTAGTTTGCTTTCCCAGTGAAACACACAGCGTCTATACATATGGCGGCGACGCAACAACTAATACTACACAAATAAAAGGTACGCCTTCATTTCTTGTTGCGTGAACATCTGGGCAGCGTATGCATTTTTAATCTTACCACATACTTGACGTAGCAGATGTGAGGCCATGGAGGATCTTAACATTTATAAAGAAGATCTCTTTGGATTTGAGACTTTAATCTTGCAACTTTACAGCTCTTCTTTTTCACCAGAGCTTGTAACCTCCAAAGGAGAAAGGAAAGTTGAAATCGCTCATGTGACCCCTTTAATGGTTATATCCATATGATGCACGAACACAAGTACAGATAGCATCATGATTTGACTTTTGCTTGTTTCAGGAATAGTGGTTGTAGAACAGATTGAAAACGTATTTGGACTGGTTTGTCAAACTGCAATTCTGGAATCATATTTTATATAATAGGTAAACGAGTTAAACGCAAAGCTTTTCTCTTAAATAGGCTGTTGCTGATCTTTTTTTTTTTATTTTTTTTTTTTATTTAGAATGTAATTTAAATTAACCAATCACACTTTACTCAAACTTTGTTACAGTAGCTACTTAGTGGAATTCCTGTAAAGGTACTGGATGTAAAAATGTGCATTTTGTCTTTACAATAATTTTAACCATTTAACAACCAGTTTAAACGACATTTGTAAAGCATTCAGATGCACACAAATCATCCACAACTCACTGACCTCACATAGTTTCAACATCTAACACACACCTAGCCGCCAGTGCTTGAAAAGAGCCCCTTCAACACCTTCCTTCAGCTTCTCTGAACTGCTGAAGTCATACCATTCATGATGCTGTCAAGCGGAAGAGAAAATAACACAAGAACTGAATGGCTGCATTACACAAATGATGTAAATATCACAGTTTACGGCGCAGCGCCTGTGCCTCACGGCCACGCCACAGCACCCGAATAAATAATATACATCATTAACTGGGAAAAACTTCCCTTAGTGTCGTCACACATCTGAACTGAGATGGCAGAGCTTCTGCTATAGAACTGGAGATGTACCAGTCAGGTTTGTTTGTACTATTTAACCGCAGAGAGAACCCGCCGAGAAACTCTACTAGAGCAATGAGGATTCACTCTAATCCAAACATGATCAAAAAACACAAGCTTAAATTAAAGCATCTGCACAGCCAGCATTGACGGAACCTCGGGTCAGATTTACTGGACATAGACCGATGAGCTGCGATATTGACCCGATTCCATCTAGCTCCTAAAAGAGGTGCTTCCAGAAGTCATAGACCTCTGTCTACTATTATTATTTTGTCATTGATCATTAGATTATGTCCCCAAACCTCAAACTGCTGTTATTAAGCCTCTCATCAAAATAACTAGTTAATTACAGACCGATCTCAAATCCTCCCTTTCAGTCCAATACATATAAAAGGAGTGTCCTCACAATTATATCCCTTCTTAGAGAAAAATGGTATCTGGGAGGACTTTCCAGTCAGGAATTTAGAGCGATCATAGTACTGAGACTGCTCTCCTAGAGTTACGAATGCCCTGCTCTTACATCTGTCCGTGGTTGTATCTCTCTATTAGTGCTACTGGATCTTAATGCTGTGTTCGACACTATTGACCACAACATTCTTTTGAAATGACTAAAAACAATTGGTGGCATTAGTGGAAGTCCATTAGCATGGTTCAAATCATTCTTATCTGACCGCCTCATTCCGACAGTAAATGAAGAGGTGGCATATCGATCACAAGTGCAGTATGGAGTACCTCAGGCTCAGTACTAGGGCGTAATTTTCAGCTACATGTTACCTCTGGGAGATATCATCAGGCACACACGGTGTTAGCTTTCACTGTTATGCTGATGACATCACTCTACAATAGCTCTACATAAAGTCGCGCCGGCAAACAAACACGGTAAATGCCTAGTCGATAAAAAAACTGATAACGAGTACTTTCTTATCTGCTAAAATTCTGAAAAAAATTATCGGACCTACAATCCTCTGCGGGTAAATAGACATCGTCTAAGACTCGATGCTGCTCCTGTCAATTCTTCGGCATCCAGTTAGGAACCAGCAATAGCAAGATTTCATTTGAAACCACATTTCTAGCATTTGTTAAAACTGCAATCTTTACATCTTAAAAATGCTAAATTATGACCTATGCTCTCAATGTCAAATGCAGGCACGTTAATTCATGCCAGGGGGAAATGCGGGGTGTAGAGAACTTCATGAGGTCAGGTTGGATATTGTAATGTTTTATGGGTGATTGGCCTCCTGGCGTGCTTTAATGATTAGCAACCCAGCTAGTTCAAAATGCAGCAGCTAGAGTTCTGTACTAGACCAGGAAGTATGACCATATTAGCCCGTTTCTTTCAATACTGCATGGCTCCCGATTAAACAAATATAGATTTTTAAAATCGTGCTTATTACTTTAAAGCCTGAATGGTTTGCACCTCACATTTGAACAAGCCTTATTGCATTATAGTCCTCCACATCCGCTGTGTTTCTCAAAATTCTGGCAATTTGATAATACCTAGAATTTTAAACCTCAACTGCGGGCGGCGATTCCTTTTCCTATTTATCGACAAACTCTTGGAATAACCTACCTAACATTGTTCAAAGGCAGAAACACTCTGTCAGTTTAATCTAGATAAAGACCCATGTCTTTAACCTGGCTACACATAACACATAACCATTCTAATATTCAAATCCGTTAAAGGATTTTAGGCTGCATTAATTAGGACACCGTAACTGGGAACACTTCCAATAACACACCATGACTTGGCTACATCGTTAGAAGCATGGTATCTACGATAATATTAGTCGTTTGCAGTTCTTTTTCCGAGGTCACGTACCCGATCTAGTCTGTATCCTTTACATTTACTATTATGCATTTAGCAGACGGCTTTTATCCAAACGACTTACGTGCATTCAGGCTAACAGTGTGTTTTACTGGCCCTCCCGACTGAGCCAGACCAATTGGTCACTACAGTCCCCCGCCCATACATATCCACCGGAATGGTAATCAGCAAGATGACTCGAAAGCCCTAAAGTCACCTGGGAGACCAGGATAACTAGATGAGTCCCAGAGACAGATCCCCAGTGAAAGACCTTGTCTCCTAGACCACCGTGGACAAGACCACAGGAACCAGTTGAGTCCTCTGTGCACCATGTGACTTTACTGCAGCCTGGAATGGACTGCGGTTTTGTCTGGCCGGGAGCACTGGCCCCCCCACTGAGGGCGGTTTCTCCCAAGGTTTTTTCTCCATTCTGTCACCGTGGAGTTTTGGTTTTCTTGCCGCTTTCGCCTCTGCTTGCTTAGTTGGGACACTTAATATCCACGATATCCTGGAACGAATTCTAACTGAACTGAGCTGGAGATGACATCACTGAATTCAATTATGAACTGCCTTATACTTGCAAATTGAGTTTTTACTAGTGTCATTTTGCATTAATTTGACACACTATTTCCTATTGAATACTATAATTGCCCGTTTTTTTTTGCACAATCGGTATTTAAAAGCACATTAAATAAGGTGACTTGATTTGATCTGTATTCAGAGCACATAATTAATCGCCATGCTGGCCATTCCTGGTTTTATTTTTTTTCTTACTTTCTACATGGACTTAAATCCTCCATTTTCACTCTCCTTCCTCACTCCCTGCATTGCATAAGTAAATAAATCTGTATATAATTAGGATAATAGAAATAATTAAAGTAATGCAAAATGTAACCAACAAATAATAAATACATAAGTAAATTCTATTGACTATTCCTTCACTATATTTTTAATGCAGTTTTTTTAGGACCACATGCCAATATTATTTTTTTTTGTTAATATTTCAATTCGAATTTTTTTTTTTTTTTTTTTTTTACTGTTTTCATGTTTGATGTTAGTTAAGTTAGTAATTCTTGTTTTATTTTAGTCACTATTATTTTTATGAACATAAAAAAATAAAATAAATAAAAATGCATGGGGGTGAGTAAATCATTTTTTTTTTGTGTGATCTTAAGTTTCTACATTGTAACTGCAGTTAGTAAAGTGTTTGTTATACAGGAAATCCTTGCAATAACTGAAGTATAGCACACGATAGACTGAACAGCTTATTAGGTACATTTAAAGAGCACCTATCATGGATTTTGAAATTTAAGATTTAGGAATTTAGAAACATGATCTAAGTTGAACCAAAAACTCTGCAAAGTTTGAAATATACATTGCCCGTATATAAAGTATTGGCTTTCAAAAGTAAGAGTCGACTCTGAGTCATTTTATGAAGCGTAGAAAGACCGAAGCTTTTTCTCTGACTAGAGGACTTCAACTTGTCACGTTTATTTTGATACATACGCCCACTTATTGTGCTCCAAGACGCCATTGAAACTAGAAAACATCATGGGCGACAAGACGCTGTTCTGAAGTGCGACTCAAAAGCAAACTTTTTTCATCTGTGCCCAAGGATTACATTTGAAGACTAAGTAGCTAAATTCATATATACAACTGTACCACAGCAGTATAGTTTTCGAGCCTTGTGCTTGTTTCACGCCATTTTGAAGACGATTGCTTACAAATTAAATGCAATCAACTTGAATTCGCGAGCCGCGCTGATATTGAAGGAAGGTTCAGTTCCCAGTGTATTTGCATCAAGCTTCCTCCTCCGTATCACAACCTGTATGTATTAAATAATTGTTGCTTTTTACTTTTTATGTGGCATGCTTATAATTGTTTGGTTTGTTGTGTAAACACCGTTTAGCTTCTAGTTCTTCAAATGCATTGTATTGAGATATGTGAATTGTTTGTCGTGTGGTGTCTATCAGTTTTAAAGTTGCAAATTGTTCGTTAGTTGTAGCCCCATAAATAACTATACTATGTTAATTTTTTATATATGCTTCTATCTTTCAAAGGACATATAATGTTGTTGCAGTAAAGCACAATATTTACTGTCTTACGGAAGTAGTTCTAAAAATTCGCAGTTGAACCTAAGCATTTGGTGCATTTGATTATTGTAGATGACGTATGTTAATTCCTTTGTTAATAATAAAGGGGGAATGTAGTTAGTCACAAGACTTTATAATAATTGTAAACTGCCGCTTATTGTGCTTGCACTGGCAGTTACAGGGTTAACTGCGGGAGAGAGATGAGTGATTTTGGTGGTGCTCCAGTGATACAACTGTTTCTGCCGTTCTGATTAAAAAGCCGTCTTTTGTCTGGTCGTTATTCAAACACCTCCCCTACAGGTAGGACATATTTGGGTTTATCACACTGTCTTGTTTAAAATCAGTTAGTCTACAGTAGCAGCTCGGCCTAACCGTATCCACCTAATGTGTTCACAGTTTAGCAGCATAAACTTGAGCTGTGGGGCACGATTCGCATTGCATAATTGTTTTTGTATTTATGGTCATTATAAAGCGATGACTATTTATGTTGTATGTAAGGTGCTTTGTCAATGGTAGCGCTGGCTAACTGCTCAAGGAACTCATCTCTGTGCCAATCAAAACGGTTTGGCCATCGGACACATCGATGGCAGAGTAGCTTGAGGAAGGGATGGCTTGCTCCCGAACTTGCTTGAAACGAATCATTTTCTAATCATTGCCAATGACCTCTAATATTAAATGTATATTTGAGAAAATTACAATGTTTTCTGACCTTAGATGCATTTAAACCTGATGTACGGGGACTCCAATACAATATTGGGACACTTTAAAATACCATATGACCTGCTCTTTAAAATAAGCATGAACTGCATTGACCTAACAATGTGCACAATTATTACAATGATATAAGCTTGACAGGACATTGACAGCATTGTTTTATATCAGAACAGACCTGCTATCCATTTTGTGTTGTGACACCAGTGGTTTATTTTATTTTGTTGTAGTGTATTTTTGTGTGTATTTTTTTTGTAAAATATTTTTTTAGAATAAGATCAGATTTTTCTGTAAATACCTGTTTTTATTTATGTGCCAAATCCACCCCAGTACTCCCTTAAAACTACCCCATCCTGATCTGACCAAATTATCAGTCTCCTTCAGTGTCAGTGTTTGTTCTGACCTCACCTGGACAAGGGTCATGTGGGAGCCCAGAGCCAGCAGTATCTTCTCAGTCTTGGTGGGGTAAGGGTTGTCCCTGTGCTTATAGAGCCACTGCTTCAGTGGTCGAGCCATATCCTGCAGGGCCTGACGTTTGTGTCGCACCTTCCCTACACTGATCAAGTAAAACAACACAGAGAGATAAAATTTTAATTTTATAATCCAGATTTGTGGATGTCAATGTCTGTTGCATGCAATTAATTATTAATTAAAACATAATTGTTAATTTTAATGTAATATATGTCATTAGTCATGTTTACTACAAGCTGCTATCACTTAACAAATCCCCTTTTCCCTCTGTTACTTTGCTGATTTTATAAGAATTCTTTGTAATCCTTTGTGCAAAACTAGCTGACAAAAAATACTTTTAATGGCAATACCTTGTTTTTCATGACCGCTTTTTAGTTTGGACAAACCATTACGGTATATACTGTCGACACAAAAGATTTTTTTTTTTTTCATTACTCACTTACCCCACGTCGTTCCCCAACAACATATGTGTGTGTGTGTGTGTGTGTGTGTGTGTGTGTGTGTGTGTGTGTGTGTGTGTAAAGGTTACAAAAAGGTAAATATTACCTCCAAATAACAATTCCAGTACTGAGTATTGAGAATTATGCAAAATTACAAAAAACTAAATAAATAAACAAACAGTAAACAAAACTATAAACTAGTTCATTGTGTGTAACAAACAAAAGTACAATTCATATGGTATGAACATGAATGTTTTATTTTTTTTTGTATTATAGCTATGAGATTTTCGGGTAGTTTTATGAAAAATAATGTTGAATGCAACACCTCTATAAAAATAGACTTCCTTGTCCTCAGTGAAAACAGAATTCCTTTATGTTTTTTCTTTTGATTTTTGGGGGGTGAAGTGTGTTGTCATGTTTACACTCCTCGTTGCCTGAGAATCAGTGTCCATCAAGCCTGCAGACCTCTGCCCTCCCTCCGAGTCCTCCAGACAAAGCAAGCTGATTACCCTAATTAAGAGACACATCTACTGAAACTCCCACAGGCTGATGAGGAATGGCCACACACACAGCAGACAGAGATCGATCCTCTAAAATTCAAGTTTGTCTCTGATATAAATGTAATTTACTCGGACTGAGAAGAATACAGCCAACAGAAAAAAAAATAAAGAAAAGAAGAAAAAGAAAACACAGAGTAAGGAAAAAGCCAAAGACAGAAGAAAAAAAATTAAAAAAAATAATGAGTAATGAATACAGAAAAGAACAAGGTGTGTTTTGTTTGCCCGCATGGCTATTATGTATTATTATATGAGGTATACGTATTTTGAATATATCAATCTTAGAATGATGTCTTCATATTTTTTTGAAATGTTTATTTAGCATATTTCTGTTTAATTACATTTAGTACACTTTCAATAAAGCCTGTAATAAAAATATGGTCTAAAAGTTATTCACAACGCTTAATAATCCATTAAATCTTTAAAACAACTGCATATATGTTGATTCAAATTAAATTAAATTAAATTAAATTAAATTAAATTAAATTAAATTAAATTAAAAAAAAATAAAATAAAATAAAATAAAATAAAATAAAATAAAATAAAATAAAATAACATAAATAAAATACATAAAATAAAATAAATAAAATCAAATAAAATTCAGAGATGGATGTTTGAATTAGTTTGAACTGATGTCACTAATTGTAACACACAGTTATGTATTTAGTATTTGTTTGTTTGTACATAATAATGTCATCGATGTTAATATACCGTACCTAACATGAACATAACTCCGTGAGATAGGGGAAGGATATATTATAAATTAAATAAATATATTAATATTCAGAGATATGGATATGAACTATGCAGAGTAATAAATACCGACATACAGAGCAATATGCGCCTTACTGTACATCTGCACCAAACCAGCCTCAACATCAGATACAAAAAATAAAGATGTCTGCCACATTAGCAACATGTGTGCGGTGTAAAGTTTGTTCAGGGACCATGTTCTTCTGCTGCTGCTGGTGACCAAGATGAATAGAGTCTCAGAGCACCTTCGACATTGATATATTACGAAGTCCAAAGGCAGGTTACACACAACTGATGTATACTACAGTTGTGTCCAGTTTACTTTATCAGGACAAATAACCACACGCTCCTCAGCGGACCAGAGGACTAATCCCAAAATGTGATATACCGGAGACTTGGCTCTGTTTGGTCATTTTTTCCTTGATCAAATTTGGACACTACATGAAATTGTGGTTCTCAAAATGTTTGTCTATTTTTGTTATTTTGAGCTAATCTCTCCTGCTAGAGGCCATTGTAACAGCATTTACTCTGACATCCCCCTTAATCTCATGCATTGCATCCATGTGGTGTACTGGGGGAAAAAAAACCTGTAAAATCTTGTCGTAAATTTATTAACCTTCTGATGCGGGTGCCTTGAACAACGGTCTGAACAAACATTTGGCGGGCAAATTTACCACAGTTACGAAATCAACTGAGTTTCATAAGAAGTCTTATGAAAATCAGTGGTTGTGATGTTCACCCACCTTTACTCATTACTAAAATATTATATAATAGTTGTGTTGTGTAGTTATAATATATAATATTATATATCTAAAATGTTTCAATATATAATATGAAACATTTAATAAACTGGAGATGGGCTGGAAAGAAATCCGCTCCTAAGAACACCCTGGATTCCGACTACACCAGCGGCAACACTTGGTTTCTTGCTGCCACCAGGCTTTTCGGTTGGCCCTTTCAGGCGAGGCATAGTTCCACTCATTAGCGCGTGCCGCGTGAGGATGAAACCCACTGATTGCGAGATTCACAGTATCCGGCCTCCCAGGGTGGCCAGCGCTTTATACGTAAGTGAAGTTGGACTCAGTATGCCGTGTTTCAGACCAGGCGGCGAGTGTGTGTGTGGCCACGGTACACGCATCCTCTCTGGGGATTCACTGGCACCATCGCCCCACTATCCCAGTTAGCCTTTAAGTGTTGATGCTGGTATGATCAGGTAGGTGGGGCCAGAGGCGCAGCCCTGCTGGGCGGAAGCTTTATCGGTTTGGGCGGGGACTACAACAGACCGTACAGCAGCAGAAAGAAAGAAGAAGCAAAAATAACTCACGATGATTTGAAACGTGCAATTAATACTTTCAGAATCAGACTAAAGTCGATCAGGGGAAATAGATGTCAGGTAATCGTTTCGGATGTTGAGATTCTTCAGAAGTCAGGTACAGACTTCTCTGACATTTATGCATTTAGCAGACGTTTTTTATCCAGAGCTACTTACAGTGCATTCAGGATAACATTTTTTTATCTAAACATGTGTGCTTTACCTTGTGTAATTCGACAAACCACAACCTTTTTGCAACTGCTAATCAATGCTTACCATGAGCACTGAGCCACAAAAAACTTTACCACATTTAACTCTTTTGTCAATAATCTTCTGTGTTAGGATAATATTATCTTCTCCATAGTACTGGGTAAACACTCTGTATTTGTGTAGGGTCTACTTAGCTAGTTGCTTATTAGCATGTATATTTACTAGAAATTAGCCATTTATTAGTACTACTTAAGCACATATTACTGCTTATTCTACATGACCTTATTCTACAATGCCTAATCCTACCAATACCTAAACTTCACAACTCCCTTACATAAATATGAATAAGCAGCAAACTAGCGAATTTAATGAGGAAAAAGTCATAGTTAATAGTGAATAAGGGTTCCCTATTCTAAAGTGTTATCGCATACTGTGAATGGACTACCAAGTTTCTATGACATCAAATAAGCATTCTTTTGACAGGTTGGACGACTATGAATATTACAGTATACTTTCAGCATGCACATGAACCCAGTGGTTATTATTTAAACATCAGAAAGAAACTTTTCAAAATGTTAATCAGACCCCTTCACCCCCTACCTAAACTTAAAAACTACCTTACTAACTAATAATAATCAGTAATTGTAAGGGAAACTCTTAGATAACAGTTAGTTAATAGCGAGAATTTGAAACACCCACACACACACACACACACACACCCAACACACACCACACACACACACACCCACACACACACACACACAACCACACACACACATATATATAATATATATAATATATACTATATATACTATTATATAATATATCACATTCGTATTTCTAACATGTATCCCTGGGAAAACTATATATAAATATATACTACGGTAATGAATATATCAATATATTATATTATTAAAATCTAGAAAAAAAATGCGAAGTGGAAGCAGTATGTCTCACTATTATTAATCTCGCTAGTGGTAATATGGTAATAAAACTAAAACAGAGAGATTGGTTTTTTGTTGTTGGTGTATTTTTTATAGTGGTTATTTATTAGTTAGTTATTGATTAGTACTTCTTTTTTTTACAAATAACTTTGTCACAGTGTCATATTCAAATGAATAGAATCTTGTATCCTGATGTTGCGCAGTGTTTCTAAGCACGTCAATTGATCAAAGGAATCATCCCTCTCTGTAAGAGATGCTATCAGTATAAACAGTAGTGACTGCGTCAAACGCGCTGACTTATAATATTTCAATATAAAAAAATCAAATATGAATAAAGCTAATGAACGCTCAGAGGCAGAAGAAACATGCTCTGAACACAGAATCAAACTAGACTTTCACTGGAGAAGTTTCTGCATCTCACGCTTGCTGCTGCCAATTGGAAAAGCCACTAGTGCCTTATTTAAAACCGGCTTATTATGAGCTGCACCGACACCGACCCTTTTTTTCGGGCAGGTGAAGGTGGACGAGATGGTCAAGACTTAGATGAGGCCTGTTATGATTGCACAAATAAGTATAATTGCAGGAACGGGTTTTCTTAGCTTGGCAAATCTAGCAAGTGTACAAAAACTGATTCCCAAATTCGCTGGTTGAAATCTAAAGCTTGATCTATAAAACACAGACATCAAAAGTTGCTGTATTTTACTGCAGTGTTTTAAGCATAATAAATATTATTCTTATGAACCAGTCTCTTTTGCAAACGAATAACTATAAAAAAAAATGATCTCATAAAATCAGTAACTAGCGGCTCGCTCAGTCAGCATGATGTATGAGTTAAGCTAAATCAGAAGCCTACATCTGAATAGTGGACTTATGTGTTCGCCATGGTAAGTGAGGAATTCATGCTGGGGAAGTCTATTTTGACAGACACAGGAAATTTGCCTGAAATTAAGAAGTTACATGCAAATGCATCATGGATCAGGCTCCCTGTTGCTCCTTCTATTACAACTGTCGGTGTGTGATTATCACACGAGGTGACGCGCAAATACAATTGCACAACTGTCAGCAGCTAATAAAAGAAGTTTTAAAAAATAAAACTCTACCAATGTGGAGTACGTAGGCCACCACTCGCGACAAACAGAAACACAACGCATTGATTACTCCTTTTTGTTTGTGGACTTTCAGTGGCATTACCGTCAGCTCCAGGAGAACCGTGGACTCATTCCTCTTCAATCACACCACCATGGCGAGAGCCACTTGTAGCCGAGCGGAATCATTGCCAGGGCCATGACGACCGGCAGCGTGATGTGTCATTTGCATAACTGATTGCACCAGTTAATTGGTTATTCTGGGTGAGATATGTCTCTGATTGGTGGATATGACTGTAATCAGTCCGCCGGCTTCTTCTGGAGGGCTCTAAGTCAGAGAGGTTACAACGTATCTCAGGCTTTTGGCTTTTTGCTGAAAGACGTGATGTTACAGAGCATCAGCGAGACGCAACTCAGGTGGTGGTGGGTTTTGATATGGGAGTTCAGATGGAGGTCAGACGATTTTCAGAATGTTCTGTGCTGTGAGGGAACTAACCACTGACCATATCAGAGAGAGAAGTAATGGCTGGAAGTATGATATTAATTTGAAAGTGTAATGTCTGGAATTATTTGGTCCTTATTCTCAGCTGAGACCCATCAGCTTAGACACAAAGGGGCCATCTGACACTGATTAAATATTTCATTTAAATCCGACATGTCTAAAAGGGACAGTCCACGTCCCAAAAAATCGGACAACATTCTCTCATCATTCACTCTCTCCCTCATGTTGTCCCAGATGACTTCTTTTATTCAGATTCACATAACAAAGATTTTAGGAAAATAATCAATCTTTATGCTCTAAAAGAACTATGCAAAATGACAACAAAAAAAACATGACGGTAATCCCATGGGACTCCCAGCTGATGAATCTTTTTCAAAATATTAAATCATACTTTCAGCCAACAGCATATGCCGGGGTAATCAAGGAGTGTGTTGCGTAAAGTATCACAAAACAAATATGGTGTCACACACATCTTATCAGTTTTATTGTTTCAGAAAACATGTGATTAGGCAGTGTAATAATATGATATATCAATATTTCACAATTTACAATGCATATATTTTTGCAACATAATGAGACTCAGAGTTATTTTATTTATTTATTTATGTAATGAGAAGTAATTTGTGGAAAATCTGCTCAATTTGTTGTCCTATTATATTTACTTATAATGATGTAGAATATGTAATAATATCATATATATTATATATATATATATATATATATATATATCTATATATATATATTATATATATTATATATTTTATTTTATTTTATTTTATTTTATTTTATTTTTCCCAAGAAAGAGAGTTTTGATGTTTGCAGTCAAAAGACCTAGAATTGCTTCCCTGAACAAATAATTTGCGCACTGAAAACTAGCAGCCAACTAATAAGAATTAAAGAATTAAATAGACTTCTTGTAACAAGTATTAAGTTATTTAAACAAAAACACACTTGCAAATAAATAAATCTAGTAATAGTTGACAGAAACACTGAAACATACCTCTGACGATTAGTTCAGCAAAGTTTGACACTGCGGCTGCCATACGTCGACTGAGTGAGGCATCGGTAGAGATCCTGCTCTCCACGCTTCTCCCGACTTGGGCTCCGCGCCCACCTGAAACCACGCAACCAATCGACCGCTCACCTACTGATGACGTCACTGGAGTACGGCGACATCAGAACACCGTTACGCCTCTTGAAACAAAGAGAGGGGTATGTGATATATAAGCAAAAATGATAGGTACATAAACTGGATATGCAAATCAGCGTTTGGACATGATCAGTGAAGTAAATTCATGAAACACATTTATATCAGCTCTTTGTAAACATTTGGACTCATCTTTTTCTGGACCGAATCAGCCTTTAGGGTTAACATTAATTAGGACACAACCCCAGCATTTCCTCTAGCGCCGTGCATGACACACAGTAGTTCTCTGAAAACATTTCCCCAGTAAATATTCATGTTATTAATTAATAAAAATAATAACCCCACAAATCTCTCACAACACTGAAACTCATTGGGAAGCCAAATCTCAATTCTGCAAGAGCTTGGAAAATCCCCAGATCTTCACAACTCAGGCAAAACCAATGTGCCCTTCAATGTTAGCTGACGGGCTGGGAACCAGTGTAATTACAAGTTCAGTGCACCCATGAATGACTGGAGCGAAAGTCCTGTCCCCCCCCTATAATAAGTGTAAAACTCTGAATTTAACAGAAGTGACTATATGAGTTGTGACTGTCGGCGAAACGTGGGTTGATTTTAAACAAACACTGTAATAATATTATTTTATAGGGTCACACTTTTATTTTAAGGTTCCAATTCTACTAATATTAACTAACTAATAAAGATGACTTTTGCCTCAATAAACTCCCAGTTCTTGTGCTTAAGTTAGTGAGGTAGCTGTTAAGTTCAGGTATTGAGCAGTGACAGTTAAGGGATCTAAAATATTGTCTTGCAGAATATAAAACTTAATAATATGTGCTTTATAAGTAACAAACAGCCAATTATGCGCTAATAATATGCATGCTAATAATAAGTAACTTAGTTAAGCAGTGAATAGTGTTCCTTAATCTAAAGTTTTTAATTTTGCTCGGCAAACATGCATAGCACTGTCACATAACACTATATGTAATGGTGTTTAAGGGGGTTTTATCACTGCTTTATATTAGTTTTATGACGCAATATAAGAGCACACAAACAAAACTCCAAGCCTCATCATGAAAGAGCTGCATATATGCCTGCTTTGTGTGTTTTTTGGCTGTAATGATGATGGCCAAGCGGTGTGATCTCCCCATTCTTTCAAACTCCAGCTTAGCAGCTCTGAATAGCCCTATATCATATGGTGTCAAGGACAAGGAACACACAGTCCCTTCATTATTTTAACACACACACACACACACACACACACACACACACACTCACACACACCCTCCAGGTGTTTGGACAAAGCAGCAGCTCACACAGGAAATGATTCCAAAGAATTCAAACGACATGAAAGAAAGAGCCTGTCATTCAGAAAGAAATGTAAAAAAGAGAAACTGCACTTAAATAAATCATTCTCCCTAAATTCTGGCATTATTTATTTCGATCGTTTCATTCTACACCAGCATGACTTCTTTTCTTCCATTAACAATGAAAATAACACAAAAGTAAGTACTTTTAAAGATTAAGGATCTATAAGAAGTCCACTGTAAAAATGATTTTTCTGAAGTTGTAAATAAGATAGAGTATGGAGCACTTTACAAGAAAATACTGTTTATATTTCTATTACTCTTTCTACTTCAAAAATGTCACCTTCAGTGTGTTACTTGCTGTTTGTTTGAGATTCTTTGAAGTGAAAAAAAAAAAAAAAGGGCCGTGACATACTCAGAATTTGTGCTCTGCATTTAACCCATCCAAAGTGCACACACACAGCAGTGAACACATACAAACACACAACACTTGTAAAACACACACACCGGAGCAGTGGGCAGCCATTTATGCTGCAGCGCACCGGGGAGCAGTTGTGGGGCAGCTGTGGCAGCTGTGGCCTAACGGTTAGAGATTTGGACTTGTAACCAGAAGGTCGCAGGTTGGATTCTCAGTGCTGGCAGGAGTTGTAGGTGGGAGGGAGTGAATGAATGGCGCTCTCTTCCACTCTCAATACCCATGGCTGAAGTGCCCTTGAGTAAGGCACTGAACCCCAGTTGCTCCCCTGGGTGCTGGATATAGCTGGCCCACTGCTCGGGTGTGTGTTCACAGTGTGTTCACTTCTCACTGCTTGTGTGTGGCACTTGGATGGGTTAAATGCAGAGCACCAATTTCGAGTGTGGGTTACCATACTTGACAAATGTCACGACTTTCACTTTCAGTTGGGGGTTCGGTGCCTTGCTCAAGGGCACCTCAGTCGTGGTATTGTCGGCCCGAGACTCAACAACCCATAACCTTAGGGTTAGGAGTTAAACTCTCTAACCATTAGGCCACGACTTCCCCAACTGGTCATTTGACTATCAAAAAAAAAATTGGTAATTTGACTTCCAATTTCTAAAGGAAATTATCATTATTATTACAATTACTACTACTACTACTATTATTATTATTATTATTATTATTATTATTATATTTAGATTTGTGTTTCAGTTGTATTTTAGTCATTCGGTACTTAAAATGTATTTCAGTTAGTTGCTAAACCAACATTTCCTATTTTCATTTACGTTGAAGTTATTGCATATTTACATTTTAATTCAGCTTTATTTCAACAAAGAAAACAAGGTAACACTGTATAAATTGCATTCATAGATCATTAACAAACATCATACAATGTTATCAGATCATTATTTAATACATATTCAAATAGATATAAATGTGAGATTATGTGCTTGTACATGTTTACTAATGAACTTGTTGAAAATAATGATTAACAAATTGTTAGTTAACCTAAATTAAAATGCTTACAAATATATGTTATTAAAGGGGTCATGTGATGCAGCTAAAAAGAACATTATTTTGTGTATTTGGTGTAATGAAATGTGTTTATGTGGTTTAAGGTTTAAAACACATTATTTTCCACATACTGTACATTATTGTTTCTCCTCTATGCACCGCTTTCTGAAACGCGTTGATTTTTACAAGGCTCATTGCTCTCAAAACGAGGTGTGCTGTGATTGGCCAGCTAACCAGCACGTTGTAAATGGGCGAAGGCTCAAGTTGTGTGACGGAAATGTACGCCCCTTAACATAGGTGATGCCCTGTCCGGTCGGAGCGACGAGACATAAACATAAAACCCATTATAACGTGATATAAACATGATTTCTAGTCGTGTCTTCTTTGGAAGGCCAAATAAAGTAGTTTTGCGACTTTCTCAACGAAACAGCATCACACACCACTTGAGTGAGCGGAGACCGGAAGCCTAGAGTGAGGCAGATTCTACGAAGGAGCGTCCCGTTGGGCTTGCGGCAACCACATGTGACGACCCCGAGCTGGACTCTGCTTCATCCACGGTCAAAGCCAATTCAGTGATCCACAGTGCAAAGTTGATGTATTTCCTCAGCGACCAGCACGGTCAGCTCTAGGTATGATGAAGCGGATATCGTCCTCTTTTGGAAGGCCAAACACAGTAGTTTTGCTTTCAACAGTGAAACACACAGCGCTATACGATATGGCGCGACGGCAACAACAATACTACAACAAGAATAAAAAGTACGCCTTCTTTCTTTGCGTGTGTAACATCTGGGCAGCGTTATGCAAATCTTCCCACATACTGACGTAGAGATGTGAGGGCATGGATGAGTCTTAACATTTATAAAGAATATCTCTTTGGATTTGAGACTTTAATCTTTGCAACTTTACAGATCTTCTTTTTTCACCAAGAGCTTGTAACACTCCAAAGAGAAAGGAAAATTTGAAATCGCATCATGTGACCCCTTTAAATGTTATATCCATATGATCAAGAACACAAGTACAGATAGCATCATTGATTTGACTTTTGTCTTGTTTCAGCAATAGTGTTGTAGAACAAGGTTGGAAACGTATTTGACTGGTTTGTCAAACTGCAATTCTGGAATCATATTTTATAATAAATATGTAAACGAGTAAACGCAAAGCTTTTCTCTTAAAATATGCTGTTGCTGATATTTTATTTTTTTTTTTGGTCTTTACGCAGAAGAGAATACACTTAACCAAATCACACTTTACTCAAAACTTTGTTTAGCCTACTTAGTATTCCTGTAAAGGTACGGGTGTAAAAATGTGCATTAGATGAAATTATGAATAATTTTTACAACCATTTTTAAACACCAGTTTAACGACATTGTAACTTCAGATGCCACTCAAATTGTATTCCTGAACCTCACATAGTTTCAAACATCTAACAACACACCATCCGCCAGTGCTTGAAAGAGCACCTTCAACAGCCTTCCTTCATCTTCTCTGAACTGCTTTGAAGCATACATTCATGATGCTGGCAAGCGGGAAGAGAAAATAAACACAAGGACTGAAATGGCTGGCAATTACACAAATGATGTAAATATCAGCATTTTACGGCTCAGCGCACTGTGCCTCACGGCCACGCCACAGCACCCGAATAAATAATATACATCAGTTAAACTGGGGAAAAACGTCCTTGTGTCAGCACACATCTGAACTGAGATGGCAGAGCTTCTGCTAGTGAACTGGAGATGTACACAGTCAGGTTTGTTTGTACTATTTAAACCGCAGAGAGAACACAGCCGAGAAACTCTCAGAGCAATGAGGATTCAACTCTAAGCCAAAAAACATGATCAAAACACAAGCTGAAATTAAAGCATCGCACAGCCAGCGATTGACAGGAGACCTCGGGTCAGATTACTGGACAGAGACGATGAGACTGCGATATTAGACCCTATTCCATCGGAAGCTCCTAAAGAGGTGCTTCCAGAAGTCATAGATCCTCTTCTGACTATTATTATTTTGTCATTGTCATTAGGATATGTCCCCAAAAACCTTCAAACTGGCTGTTATTAAGCCTCTCATCAAAAGAACTAGTTAATTACACGACCGATCTCAAATCTCCCTTTTCAGTCAAATACACAGAGAAAAGGTAGTGTCGCTCACAATTATATTCCTTCTTAGAAGAAAAATGGTATCTGTGAGGATTTCCAGTCAGGGATTTAGAGCGTATCATAGTACTGAGACTTCTCACCTTTAGAGTTACGAATGACCTGCCTTATCATCTGTCCGTGGTTGTATCTCTCTATTAGTGCTACTGGATCTTAATGCTGTGTTCGACACTATTGACCACAACATTCTTTTGAAATGACTAGAAAACTTTGTTGGCATTAGTGGAAGTCCATTAGCATGGTTCAAATCATTCTTATCTGACCGCCATCAATTCGTAGCAGTAAATGAAGAGGTGTCATATCGATCACAAGTGCAGTATGGAGTACCTCAAGGCTCAGTACTAGGGCCGTTACTTTTCACGCTTTACATGTTACCTCTGGGAGATATCATCAGGAAACACGGTGTTAGCTTTCACTGTTATGCTGATGAGACAATCAGCTCAACACTAGCTCTACATAAATTCGCGGGCCCGCAAAACAAAAACAACGGTATGCATAGTCGATAAAAAAAACTGGATGACGAGTAATTTCTTACTGCGCTAAATTCTGAAAAAAAAAAAAAAAAAAATTGAGGTGTCATATATCGACCTAAATCCTCTGCAGTAGGTAACCTAGAAAACATCGTCTAAGACTCGATGGCTGCTCTGTCAATTCTTCGTCATCAGTTAGGAACCAAGGCAAATAGCAATATTTCATTTGAAGCACATTTCTCGCATTTGTAAAACGGCAATTTTACATCTTAAAAATATATCTAAAATTATGACCTATGCTCTCAATGTCAAATGCAGGAACGTTAATTCATGCCTTCATGAGTTTCAAGGTTTGGATTATTGTAATGCTTTATGGGGTGATTGCTCTGCGTGCTTAATAAACAACTCCAGCTAGTTCAAAAATGCAGCAGCTAGAGTTCTTACTAGAACCAGGAAGTATGACCATATTAGCCCGGTTCTTTCAATACTGCAATGGCTCCCTATTAATCATAATATAGATTTTAAAATCTTGCTTATTACTTATAAAGCCATGAATGGTTTAGCACCTCAGTATTTGAATGAGCTCTTATTACATTATAGTCCTCCACATCCTCTGTGTTCTCAAAATTCTGGCAATTTGATAATGCCTTGAATTTCAAAATCAACTGCGGGCAGCAGATCCTTCTCCTATTTAGCGCCAAAACTTCTGGGAATAACCTACCTAACATTGTTCCGGAGGCAGAAACACTCTGTCAGTTTAAATCTAGATAAAAGACCCATGTCTTTAACCTGGCTTACACATACACAATAACACAATTCTAATATTCAAATCCGTTAAAGGATTTTTTTAGGCTGCATTAATTAGGACAACCGGAACTGGGAACAACTTCCAATAACAACCACAATGTACTTGCTACAATCGTTAGAAAGAATGGCATATCTACGATAATATTAGTCTGTTTTCTTTCTTTTTCCGAGGTCACCGGAGCCACCAGATCTAGTCTGTATCCATTTACATTTACATTTATGCATTTAGCAGACGCTTTTTATCCAAACGACTTACAGTGCATTCAGGCTAACATTGTTTTACTGGCCCCCCGACTGAGCCAGGACCAGATGGTCACTACAGTCACCTGGATCCAGTACAGTATCCAGCCGGAATGGTAGATCCAGCAAGATGAGCTCGAAAGCCCTAAATGTCACCGGAGACCAGGATAACTAGATGAGCCCAGGAGACAGATCCACAGTGAAGACACCCTTGTCTCCTAGTCAGCCACCGGGACAAGACCACAGGAACCAGTTGAGTCCTCTGCACAATGTGACTTTACTGCAGCCTGGAATGGAACTGCTGGTTTTGTCTGGCCAGGGGGAGAACTGGCCCCCCCCAACTGAGCCTGGTTTCTCCCAAGGTTTTTCTCCATTCTGTCACCGATGGAGTTTTGGGTTTCTTGCCGCTGTCGCCTCTGGCTGCCTTAGTTGGGAACACTTAATATCCAGCGATATCTGGAACTATCTAAACTGAACTGAGCTGGATGATGACATCACTGAATTCAATGATGAACTGCCTTTAACTGAAAAAATTAGTGTTTACTATTGTCATTTTGCATTATTTGACACACTATTTTCCATTTAATTACTATAAAGTGCTTTGAAACAATCTGTATTATTAAAAGCACTATATAAATAAAGGTGACTTGATTTGATATATGCAGATGCACATAATTAATCGCCATGCTGCCATTCTGGTTTTATTTTTGTTTTCATTAAATTTCTACACTGGACTTAAATCCTCCCATTTTCACCTGCCTTCCTCACTCCCATGCATTGCATAAGTAAATAAATCTGTATATAATTAGGATATAAAGGTAAATAATTAAGTAATGCAAAATGTAAACAAAACAAATAAATAAATACATACGTAAATTCTATTGACTATTCCTTCAATATATTTTAATGCAGTTTTTTTAGGACCACCATGCCAATATTTTTTTTTTTGTTAATATTTCAAATTAGAATTTTTTTTTTTTTTTTTTTTTTACTGTTTTCATGTTGATGTTAGTTAAAGTTTTAGTAATTCTTGTTTATTTTATTCTACTATTAGTATTTAGAACTATAAAAAATAAAATAAAATAAAAATGCATGGGGGGTGAGTAAATCATTTTTTTTTTTTTTGTGTCTTTTTCTTAAGTTTCTACATTGTAACTGCAGTTAGTAAAGTAGGTTTGTTTATACAGGAATACTTGCAATAACTGAAGTATAAGCACAAGATAAATGTAACAGCCTTATTAGGTATCATTTAAAGAGACACCTATCATGGAATTTTGAAATTTAGATTTAGAAATTTAGTAACATAGATCTAATGTGAACAAAACACATCCTGCCAAGTTTGAAATATGACAGTGCACCGTATATAAAGTTATTGTCTTTCAAAAGTAAGAGTCGACTCTGAGTCATTTTTATGATCGTTAGAAGACCGAAGCGCTTTTCTCTGACTAGATGACGTCAAATTTCAAGTTATTTGAATACGATACGCCCACTTATTGTGCTCCAAGACGCCAGTGAAAACTAGAAAACATCATGGCGACAAGACGCTGTGTCTGAAGTGGCGACTCAAAAGCAAACTTTTTTCATCTGCCCAAGGATGAGCATTTGAAGACTAAGTAGCTAGGTACAATCATATATACAACTGTAACCACAGAAGTATAGTTCGAGCCTTGTGCTTTGTTCACGCCATTTGAAGACGATTGCTTTACCAACTTAAATGCAATCAACACTTGAATTCGCGAGCCGGCTGATATTGAAGAAGGTTCAGTTCCAAGTGTATTTGCATCAGCTTCCCCTCCGTATCACAAACCTGTAAGTGTTATTAATAATTGTTGCTTTTACGGTTTATGTGGCTATGCTTAATAAATTGTTTGGTTTGTTGTGTAAACACCGTTTAGCTTCTAGGTCTTCAATGACAATTGTATTGAGATATGTGAATTGTTTGTCGTTGTGTTTGTCTGATCAGTATTTTAAAGTTGCAAATTGTTTCTGTGTAGTTGTAGCCCAGTTAAATAACTATTACTATGTTAATTTTTTATATATGCTTTCTATCTTTTTCAAAGTACATATAATGTGTTTCCAGGTAAAGCACAATATTACTGTCTTACTGAAGTAGTTCTAAAAATTCGCAGTAAACCTAAGCATATGTTGATTATTGTAGACTGACGTTGTTCTAATTACTTTGTTTAATAATAAAGAATGTAGTGTAGCACACAGACTTTATAATAATTGTGAAATAGCTGTTTATTGTGCTGCACTGGCAGTTACAGGGTTAATGCGGGAGAGATGAGTGATTTCGGCTGGTGCTCCTGTGATACAACTGTTCTGCGTTCTGATTAAAAGTTTAGACCAAGCGTCTTTTGTCTGTCGTTCTTCAAACATTACAGTAGACATATTTTGGTTTACAAACTGTATTGTTTAATCAGTTAGTCACGTTAGCACTTGGCTAACGTATCCACCTAGTGTTCACAGTTTAGCAGCTAAACTTTAGTTGTGGGCACGATTCGCTTGCATAAGTGTTTTTGTATTTTATGTCATTATAAGAACAGATTGACTTAAACTTTGTTTTATGTAAAGGTGCTTTGTCAATGGTAGCGCTGGCTAACTGGCTAAGGACTCATCTCTGTGCCAATCACAACAGGTTTGGCCAGCTGACCAATCAGAGCAGAGTAGGCTTGAGGAAGGGAGGGGCTTGCTCCGAACTTGCTTGAAAACGAATCATTTCCTAATCATTTGCAAATGACTCTAATATTGAATGTATATTCTAGAAATTACAATGTTTTCTGACCTTAGATGCATTTAAACCTGATGTAGGGGACTCCAATACAATATTGGGACACTTTAAAATACCATCTGACCTGCTCTTTAAATGCATATGCTGGTTGTTAGCGATAACTAATATAAGGGAAGATGAGTGTGAAGTGTTTGGCCTGTGGTGAAGATTAGAAGAAGACATTAACTGCATTAATTAAATGCTGGGAGGAATGCGTGTCTCATGTGATGCAGTATGTGTGTGTCTACGTGTAAATGTGCAAGCCAGTTTGCAAAAGGAGACTACGTGAATGATTAAAATTAGAAAATTACCATTTCCGGAGGATTTTATGTTCTTTACATGTGCTCGCTTGTGTTTAATAGCATGTTGTCTGGGAAAAAGACTAGACCCCCGAGTCCGGACACTGGTTCAAAGAGAGAGAGAGAAAAAAAAAACTGTTTGGGCCAAATTCTAGCACGCAACTTTGAATATGTCAATCCCATAATGGACTACAATGAGTGAATAAACAAAATTTGAGATGTCAGATAGAGTCAAGAGAAACAATGATTAAAACACACTCGTACTCATACATGTGTGCTGCATATTTTGAATATTCTTCCAATCACTGGAATCACTAGTTTCAAATCACTAGGTTCAGCTCACGAGGAACAGAACTAGTCTCATCCTCTGTTTTAAAAGAGATTTTCAAAGTAGATTTACATACAAAAAGAATCAGTGCATGAAAAGAAATGAAAAGAAAAAAGGAATAGAAAAAAAAAAATCAAAAAACAAAAGCCGTCGTAACTAAAGCCTGGGGACTCACGTCCAATACTAAAAACCTCAGCAACTTCAGTCACCCAGAAAGTGTTTCTGATGTGTAAGCTTTGAGAGCGATATGAAGAGAGGATCTAGTCAATGATGAAGCCAGAGCTCAGTGTTAGTTCAAGAGAGAAAGAGAGATTATACGCCGGGGAAAAGAGCTTCACTACACAGAAAACTGCCATTAAAACAATATGTGTTTAAGTTAAAGGGATACTCCACCCCAAAATGAAAATTTTTTCATTAATCACTAACCCCCATGTCGATCCAAACCAGTAAAAGCTCTGTTCCTCTTCGGAACACAATTTAAATTTTGGATGAAAACCTGGAGGCTTGAGACTGTCCCATAGACTGCCAAGTAAATAACAGTGTCAAGGTCCATAAAAGGTATGAAAGTCTTCGTCAGAAGATTAATTAATATCCCTTTATTAACAAAATTAATTATTCGTCATGAGATTTATTTATGTCTGGAGTAGAACTGTTTATTTATTTGTCATGCATCACACAAATCTTACTGCTGTAAGAACACTTTCACTATACTTGTTAATGTAACATAGTAATAATACTTTGTTACAGGGAGAATCTGTACTTGAGTTTTGTTTTTTCTGTAAACTTTCACTTTTACTCAACTATATTTCCTAATTAAAATGTATACTTCTACTCCGATACATTTCCCCAAAGCACATTTGTTACTTACTACAAAATAAAGTTGGAAGAACACAGACTGCAAGAAAGCAGGTTTGAGGATCAGTGTGGCACTTGTGGGGAAGTCGTGGCCTAGTGGTTAGAGAGTTTGACTCCTAACCCTAAGGTTGTGGGTTTGAGTCTCGGGCCGGCAATACCACGACTGAGGTGCCCTTGAGCAAGGCTCCTGCTCCCCTGGCGCCGCAGCATAAATGGCTGCCCAGTGCTCCGGGTGTGTGTTCATGGTGTGTGTGTGTGTGTGTTCACTGCTGTGTGTGTGCACTTTGGATGGGTTAAATGCAGAGCATGAATTCTGAGTATGGGTCACCATACTTGGCTGTATGTCACGTCACTTTCACTTTCAAGTTAGACTCCAAAAAAAAAATAAAACACTTTGCTCATGTACAAACAAGAGCTTTCGCAGCCGCCAATGATTTCGTTTTGCGCTCAAGTCCAGGCTGGCGTGTGCGACATACAGAATATCATCTGTGTTAATATGGTAAGTGTTGTTTTAATGCTGTGTGATCTGATATTATCGAATATATCACAGACACACACCCAGTTCACGCATACATTATGTGACTGTCTATTAAAACACATTTAGAAAGTCTATAAGATACAAGATAAGAGGCAAAATGCCTCTGTATGTCTTTTATATTTTTAATATGTCATATAGTTAATCTATACCACACAAAGAGTGCCATTGTTTCTCCGGATATCAGTATGATAACAAATGTAATATTGATTTTATACAAGTTTAATAAAGTTAGCATTAATTGACTTACATTTTAGACACAGCATTGCTTGTTTTTGCTCAATTTTGCTATTGAAAATAGTTCCAAACAAAGATCACAGCACTGTTTTGCATCTCTGAGTAACACACAGGACAGTGTTTCCTTACTGAATGAATCAGCTTTTTGAACGAATCGGGTGAATGAATGATTCACTGACTCACTCATTAACACAATCAAATGCGTCATTCCTGACTGAAACAGTTGACTGCCATCTGGTAGTTTTAATTTCACATTTCAACTATTTAATAATTAATAATTTCAAATATCATTATTCAACGTTTTATGTTTAAAACAAACATGATCGATGCATTTGTAACTGCAGGTTGGATGCATGCATGTCCCCTCTGAGCTGCATTAAACAGTCTGTGCAGATGAATCTAAATGCCACTTCAGATGCAGATTCCATATTAGCAAAAAGTGTTTTCTTACGTTGGAATGAAAGAGTCTTCGTACCAGATGAAGCAGCTCTTATGCTAACCCAAAGATACAAAATGGAAGAAAGAGTTAAAACTGAACAATCGTGTTGCTCAAACTGTGTATAGAACACTTTTTAAAAATATTTATTTGTTCATTTTCCATGTTGCATTTACTTGTACTTTTACTTTCAAACTATTACTATTAAAAAATAAATGAATAAATAAATAAATAAATAAATAAATATATCTTTTGTAATTCTTAAGTACAATAAACATCACAAACTTTAAAACTTTTACTCAAGTAATATTCTAAACAGTGACTTTAACTTCTACAAAGTAATTTTCTGGTAAGATATCTCTACTTTTACTTAAGTGTAGCTTTCAAGTACTTCATCCACCACTGGTTATTTCAGTTTGATAAGAGTGTAAAGGAATATTTGCATCTTTGAAGTCATGGGATTTTTTGAAGATTGAAGTTTCGTGGATTTTAGGCCATGTGTAACGCGCTTTGAGATCTATATGCTAGAGTATTCATAAAGTCCACAAAATCAACTTATAGCAGACTTATATCTTTCTCTTCTGTCAAATGTAGCACTATACATATTTTTGTCTAGTAAAACATTCTATAAAATGCAAATGTGGAAACAGCATCAGGCTAGGTTGGGACAAAATATTGATTCTAGAGGAATTGTATTCCCATACAGTATATTAATGTTATTAGCTGTATCACTACTGTACTGTAACTGTGCAAACTATATTTATCATTTAAATCAGAGGTTTAATAAAATGTTCCATTAAATAAATATATATTAAACCTTTGTTCATACAGTATGTTAGGCTTTACAGTAAATAATTAAGGAATTTTATCAAGGTATTTTAATTAGGTTTTTTTTTTTTTTTTTTTTTTTTTTCAGGTAAGATTCAGAAATAACACCAAACAATATTTGTTTGATAATCTTCTAATAGTTGAATGAACTATCTGAACTTATCAAACGATACATAATGAGTCATTGTCATTTGTTTGTTTTAAAACGTTTCCATAGGATGAAATTTCTATTGGAATTTTTGTTATTATTATTATTATTATTATTCTCTCTATATAGAGGAATATCATGCTGTAGCAAAGCAAATGTGACATTATTGGTAATCAAAATGAAAAGTTAAACATTAAAATAGATTTTTTTAGACAAAGTTGTGATACTGTTGTGTGATTTTAATTGCTGGGTAGGTTTGTGTGTGTCTGTCTGTGAGTTGTGGGTGATTCAGACAATTAATGTGACCTACTTTTCATGCTATGATAATTTTATGTTAGATAATGGTTTATCTATTATAATAGTTCCCCCTCAAGAGAATATGGGATTTGAATCTTCATTGCTTGAAAGGGTTATCCATACTGTTATTCATACATCTACAATAAATAAATAAATAAACTTTAAGTGCAAAACTTTTGAAAAAGAATAAAAAAAGAAAGAAAGAAAGAAAAATGACTCTGTGTACCTTTCACAGCAAACAACTAGTGTCATGCACTGCTTCTGAACAAGGACAGAATTTGAGGATTTTCAATTTGCTGTACCTCACTTTAATACTGGACTGTTCCAACACAACTTGCGTGACCTTTCCAGAGTAATGGAATTACACTGAACTTCTCACCAACAGCAATGAGAGACTGAAAAGTTGTAAGACAAGACTCCACATGGCCAGGGGCAAGCGCTTCAGACCTCAGCTATAATACCAAACACAAAAACTCAAAGAGATCAGAGATCCATCATCCAGAGCTTATGCTGAGATCGGCCTGATGGGGGCTTCACACAGGAGTCTTTTGTGTGTTCAAGTAGCACAACAGAACACTTTAACAGTTTTAAGGTTTTTTTTTTTTTACTTATTGTTACGTCACACAACCTCTATTTGAACAGTGTTGGGGTTAATGCATTATAAGTAACATGAGTTATGTACTGTAGCATCGGCGATTAAAGAGGCAGGGGCTCAGTTTTGGTGGGTGACCTCGTAAACCTTGTCTTAAATGAGTTATAAAGTCCAAAATGAACGTAAAGAGTTGGGAGTAAATCGTACGTGAGTCACATCCACATCATGTGCATCAGGTTTTAAAGAGACAGCGTTGCTTTTAAAGTGAAACCTGCTGCAGTCTGTCATTGATGGAAATCAAAAAAAAAAAAAAGAGTAATCACTGCGCTGCGTGCTGATTAACTTTTGTAGCTTGAATAAAGATGAATCTATATAGTTTATGCATATGTAATGTATAGTTTATGTGAAAATTGTTTTAAGTTCACTTAAATTAAAAGTTGTTATATTTTTCAGACCCTATTAAATGTTAATAATAATGGCTTTCCATTAAATGCCATAATTAATGGCAAAATAAATTGAAGGAAACATGCATTTAATAGAGACAGCAGCAGCAGTATTGGCATCAGACTGGTCTTCATTAATAATAGGCTGCTTAATAAAAAGATGCCATTAAACATGCATTAAAATAATATGCAGTTAAGTATGATTAATTACAAAAAAATGTGCAATTAATTTTTCTTTTTTTTAACGATTGACAACACTAATGTTAACCCTTTATATATGTTACTGTTGGTAATATTGGTTAATTTTACTGCCTTCAAATTTTCAATTCAATAATCTGGCCTCCAAATAAAGCTAATTGAATAGTCCTGGTTTAAAAGCATGTCTTAACACATTTTGCACCTGTTTTTGTAGTAGATTACACACACCTTATTATCATCGGCTTGGTTGTTTGCGCTACTTTAGGTAGATGGATGGAAATGCACTGTGTTCTTTATTTCACGCACCCGAAGAACTTTTCACTCCCATTGGCACTTTTATTGGATTGTGCTCTTATGCTAGTAAATCTGGTATGTGTGAACATGCATTTACTTATCTCACTTGCACAAAAACAGATCCAGTATTCCTCAAAATGAATAAAAACAGTGAAATGCAAACTCAGAATATGATGCAGACCTTTACTGCCTTTACACATTTGTCAAAAAAAAAATTACTTTTTTTTATATTAAAAACAAACGAGCAAGCCCAGCCCAAATGAGAAAAAAATAATGCAGAAGTAAAGTAACCATTATTTTTCATAAAAAGTAACAAAAATACTTTTTTTAGGAAGTAAAGCAATATTGTAATGCATTACTTTTAAAAGTAACTTTCCCTAACTCTGCTGTTGAGTGCATGTGTACATAGATCAAGAAGAAGATCATTATGTAGATCATTTAAAAATGTCCCAGAGATGTGGCACACTAAAGGGTGAAATTTAGCTGTAAGCACAGTCTCTTAAAAGTATTAAATTAATTTATTGTGCTTTTAACATCACATCTCATTTTAGTCACTAGTGGTTTTGGACTGTGTACATTTTTGTGATGTCATCAGCCAATCATGTCGCCATGAAGTATTTGGTCTTAAAAGTGATTACTTATATGGCATTTATGGCTCAGGTTATTGGCTCAAAAGGTTCTGCAGTAAATGATGGCAGATTTCAGACTGCTACTGCGAGGGTCCTGCACCAGCCAAGCAACTGTCATTGAGATAAATGGAAACGTTAACGGATAGCTCTCTCCACGTATTATAGTCCAATTAGTTCCTCCATAAATAATAAAGTGGATGTGAAAGGGGAATACTATATACAATTCCTCAAGAAAATTACGGGTGGCGAGCTGAAAGTCTTAAAAAATAAGTCATGAAATAATATTATTAGAACTGTTATTTTTAAAACAAAATAATACAAATAAATAAATAAAGTCCCAAAAAACATAAAAAGTTAGGTTTATAAAAGTCTATTTTAAAAAGATGTTTAGATATTTAATTAAAACAAAATATTTTTGTAGCCTATTTTTTTTTTTTTTTAATCCCTTGAATTGTGTATATTTTATTCAGCACTGTACATTATGTAGAGATAAATGACATTTAATAATAAAATAATTCCAACTATCCCTTAAACACCAAATTGGGCCGGGAAGTGTAATTGCCGCTGCTTAATTAAAAAGGAAGTGCACTGAATTTTAATGAGTTTTTTTTTTCTTTTTTTTCTGAAGGTCACATGTTTCTGACTTCCAGCAGTTTAACATCCCAAATATAGTTTTAGTAAGCTTGCTGCTTCATTAAGCAATAGTGTGACATTCCCTCACACACACACACACACACACACACACACACACACACACACACACACACACACACACACACTCACCTCCATCAGGAAGGGGTCGGTCTTAGTGGAGCGTCCGGTCGCCACACACTGAAATGTGGCATTCTGTCCTGCATTCACCTCCACATCCCCGAGTCTGGAGAAATGAGGCACTTTATCTGTGCAAAAAGAGAAGTAACAGCTATTACTATAGGGATGTTAAACAATTAAAACTATAATCAAGTTAATTATATGACATACAGACTAATTAATCAAATGAATTGCCATTAATCAAATATATATATATGCAAGCCTAATTACTATCATCACAGTCTATAACATAGTGTTAAACATTGAAAAACATGAAACAAATGATAATTTTAGTGTGGTTAAATCTTTTCAGTGTTCTGATCCAAACCTATAGCACATGTTCCCTGTATTATCTATAAGTCTTTTTTTGCCCTCATATATATATTTGCAAGAACTAGTCACAGTCTATAAAAAACAAAAAAAAAAAAAAATGAATATATATATGGGTTATCTTTTATGTTCTGATCCAAATATACATGTTCCCTGTATTATATGTCTTATATACTATCTTAGTCTTTTTTTTGTCCTCACCATAAGTGCAAAAAAAAAAATATATATATATAATATATATATATATTTCCCCAGTTGTTATGTTTCCCCATTGTTATATCTTATGCAGTCCATTCATATTGTTTTGTCTTCATGGCCACTGAATGCCTCATTTGTTCTTATCTGCCTGTGCTTGTCAGCTCAGCATCAAATCATTACTGAGCGCCGCTGCCATAACATGACTGCACTTCACTTATTCCCAACACACAAGCGCAGAATCTGAGTGAATGCAACATGACCAGTTCAAAACAAAACAGCCGGCCAGACAGGAGGCAAACGTTCGATAACAATAAGCCTTCCACATTTTTCAGAGCATAATAGTGAAAAGTCTCCAAGCGTTGAATGCTTAAAATGCTCTCAGACCATCATCTGAAGAACAAACTCTATAGCTTTTACCTAAAGACGGCCTCTTGAAAAGCACTTTGTTCACTTCCACACAATACATCTCGTCTGCAGCCTTCCAGCTGTCATCTATAATTGCATTAACGCGTCACTAATAAGTGAAGTTCAAGCGGTTTAATGATGGCTTTCTTATGGCAGTAACTCGATCAGAAAAGTGAATAGACACAATAAAATCTCAGTTTGTTCGAGGTCAGAGCTGTATGGTGTTTTAATGACTGTTTAAAAGCTCGCTTATAATGTAACGTGAGATGTAGGAGGTTTAACTGGCATTTTCCTTGCTGTAATAACGTGAGTTTATTGATTGCATTCCCTGTTACTGAATATACGAGTAAAATAACATTGATTTTTAAGGATGACTACTCAGTGCCAGAAGTTGCATCTTTAATGTACTGTATCCTATTTAACATAAAGACGCTACAGGCATCAGAGCAATGTTCTCATCACCATATTTTTTTTTAAATGACAAGGTAGCCATTCTAACCATTGTTTTCATCATCTTTGAAAAACACCACCTACTGTATATGAGAGGCCTTTGAGAAGTGACTGGTGTGTTGTTGACCTGAACCTGAACCTTTCCTTAGGGCTGACTAGTTGTTCAACGCATTGCCTAGTCAGTTTAGAAAATATTCATAAAGCAAACAAGGGAAATGTAGGACGGACGCGTCTGCCTGCTCCGCTTGCGACTCCCGCGGCATCATTTTGCTCTAGTTGGAGCTAAGCAAAAACCTCACAGTGCTGCCTTTGGCAAGAGCATAGCATTCTGGGTAAACACACTGGCCTGTTTTTGTTGCCATGTCTCTATAGTTCACTGACATCCAAAATTTTGCCCCTGAATCAACTGCCTAATGCTGTCCTCCCATAATCCATATTCCCTCTCTTTTTATTTTTGTTTGCTTTCTGTTCTGGGAAGTAACAAAGAAATGTCAGGTTTTCCAATAAGATTATGAAAGGAAATAGTCTTTTAAAATGTAGTTTTTAGTGCTATATTCTATGAAATACAATTTTGTATTCATGTTGCTTTGACAAGTTTAAGATAATTTTTTATACTATTTCAACTATATTTTTTGTACCTAAAATAGTCTAATCATGTGATTATCGAAGGGAATACAATTGTAAAATATTAAGGAAAGACACTAGAGGTGAACAGAGTAAAAACATTTTTTCTAATAGCTTTCCTCGTACTTTCCCTCGTTGATTAATCACAGTACATTAAGACAACTGTTTTTGTATTGCAAGCTTTCTGAAATGTTAAATATGCAAATGAGCAGTGATCTAATTAATTATGCACTAATTTGCATACATTTCCAGAACATAAATCTGAACACTGGATAAAGCCAGGATCAAAATTTTGGTTTCATTTTGTCAGCATATTCGAAGTTAATGTTTTTACATAAAGCATTTTGAATCTCTCTCTTTTTTATCACTCATAAAATCAGGAAACACTGTCAACAGACTTCTTAACAAACCCTTTTGTAAAACCCTTTAGAATATAGATGCAAAGTTTGAGAAAATGGCCTTTAAAGATGAAATTGAATGAAATCTACATACACAAATAGATGAAGTGTAATAAAATAACACATACATGTACATTTTGGATGATTTATTTTCACTCTAATGGAAGCAAAACAGCCCAAAATCATAAAACTGATCAGTACCTGAAGAATCAATGCTTTTGCTTCTAGTGTCTTGACTTAATGAAGTAATGAAATATTTTCTTTAAAACATGTGAGTAATTTTTTTTTATTTTTTCTTGGGGACATTGGAGAATCAGGATTAATATCTTATATTTGCAGACAGTCACTCAGAGGTCTTCTCTGCAATGCAATTTCTCATTTTATTTAAGTCAACAAATGGCTTCCATTGAATATGTTGCATGCAGCATGTTGGTTGTTCCACCCTTATATGTAATTTGGTGGCAACAACAAACACCAAAATGTCAATAGCATTGAGAAGGGGACTTGTGAACGGCTGAAGTTGGACAGTCTGATGTTGTATAAGAGTGTCACACCACTGTTACGAAATCTTTACTGTGGCTCCATCTGCAGAGGACTGCACTGAAACCATGCTCCTGATCCGGTGCTTTCGGGGGCCCTGTCTCCATGGTGACAGTCTTTCACCCTGACCCCAGGACAGGCACTTCACTCCACTGCCATTCAAGACAACAAATGCTTGTTGCTTGAGGTGAGTTTTTGCGGTATGTGTCTCTGGGTGAGTTTCTTAGAGACAAACAGTGGTTCTGAGCTGAGCCAGACTCTCTTGACCAGACAGTGTGACTCGATGGGGTTTTCTCAGAAACACCCTCCATTATCATTCATTAGCATTAATGTGGATTATACTTCAAGAAACTCACAGCCAGCTGAAGAAGCAGAGGGAACGGCATGTGATAGCTAGTTAGGAGTGAGGAAAAGAAGATCCGTTTCAAACCCTAGTGAGCTGCTCTGCTGTCTACATTGTGTTTCATTGATTTGAAATGTGTGCCACAGAAATGTGATGTCTGCTTAAAATAATAGCAATTCATAAGGATATTAATAATTGGTTAGACATTGTTTAAAAAAGTGACGCTGTTACAGTCTAATTACTAGGGCTGCCTTCTAATAGTTGACTAAACGTTAGTTGACCAGAAGAAGCTTAAGCCCAAAGTATACTTTGGTTTTTACGCGTACATGAGAGTCACCAGAATAGTATCCAGTTTTGTAATTGTACATAGTTTGTATGCTCAGGTCGCTTGGTTTTGCACTTTGTGACAAGGAGGGTCAAAATCATGGGAGCAAAATCGGCTTCCAAAAAGGATGTTTATTTCAATGTGCAGAATGTGCAAATAAATATGTTTAAGATCTTAAAACAAAGATTATTATTAAAAGCAGTCTAAAACTAGGACTGCTGAGTACTTAATACAGTACTAACTCCCCTCCATTACATTAAGGCTTGAGTTTTACATGCTACACAGCTCCACAATAACTCTCAATCCATGCACCTCTCTATACTACTAGTGACAGCCATATTAAATAAACAATATTCCCGCTCTTACTCATTGGAACATGCCATCTTTTTATAACATAAACTCTTGTCTCTTGGCAATATGATTTATATATGAGAATTAAAAACAAGGCTCAAACAGATAAACATAATCAATAGTTTTAAAAAGAGGACGGATAAATCAAAACATTTTCATAAATTAGCTAAAATGAGCACTTCTATTAAGTGCACACTATTACCACGCCCGCTCAGATCAGAAAATACATAAATATTATAACGCACCAGAAACAATAAGAACACTTGAACAACTTTAATGTCTCTCCATCACACACTAATCAGTTGTTCCACAAGGTGGCAGCACTGGCCGGGGCCACTTTCACAGTAGAATAGAGATGGAACAACAACAGCAACTAAATATAGCTGCAAGCAGCAATTAAGGGGCAAAGCCTCTCCAGGAGCAGGGATGGAGAGCCCTGTTAAAATCATTATTTGATACAGCATTTTACTATAAAACTCAGAATGGCCAATGGCCAATGCCCTGACCAATCTTTGGTCAGGGCAGCCCTAGTAATTACACAAGTAGGTACTGAGTAATATTAATTATCTTCATGTATTTACTACAGGGTTATGGGTTTGGTTTAGGGTTAGTTGATTGTAATTATGCATGATGTACTGATATTAATACAGTAATAACTTGCAACGTGTAACTATGTAATTTTTAAGTAAAGTAACAACTAATGGTTTATTAAGTAACTAGTTGCATTTTTATGATAAATGATCAAATAGAATAAATAAATAGATTCATAACTGAATCAAGTGCATGTAACTAGTTGTTTTAGCAGTTGTGAACATGCACACTATTGCAAGCAAGCAAACAAAATAATGTTATGTCAGGTAATATAGAGTGATACATTAGCAATTTATTTTAGGGTTACTGATCCTGTCAGCAGATTTTGCCATGCTTACAGTTGGTCTCCATCAGCAATCTGCAAATTTGACACACTGAGCATCATCTTACTGTACTAAACACCCCAGCAGTACAGGTTTAACAGAAATATATGCCAGAATATAGAATACTGCAATAGTACAGTATATATAACTGGTTGTTTTTAAATATTAATGTAACTTTAAAAAAAAATGCTGATAGAATAGCATAGTCATCTGTTATCAGCATCCATAAGCTGTTACTAGATAAACCTCAGAGTTGACTGATTTGACTTCACTCTGGGATGCTTTGGCATCATTTTAATAATGCATCACCAAATCAAAGTCAGATGCATACTGAGACAGACAGACAGACTTACAGATCTTCAAAGCGTTTATCTGATGGAGTCTACATATTAAAAGGACGAAAGATTTGTAAGTGTCAACAAGCAAATAGCTGGCAAAAAAACTGCAGTTTAAAAATCTGGGGTTGTGAGATTTTTGAAATAAGTCTCTCATGCTCACCAAGGCTGCATTTGTTCAAAGATTTAGTAAAAACAGTAATATTATGACATATAAATATAAGTCAAAATAACTATATATATATATTATATTTTTTTATTTATATGTTTTTTTAAAAGTTGTGTTTTGATTAGTTTTTATTTGAGATTATTTTGGGGTAATATGAGCCACTCTAATATGCTTAATTGCTGCTCAAGAAATATTTATGATTATTATCAGAACTAAAACTGCTTTGCTCCTTTTTTTTTTCTTTGATGAATAGAACATTTTACAGAACAATTTATTTGAATGATACTTTTTAAATAAATAAACAAACAATGTCACTTTTGATCAATTTAATGAATTCTTAAAGAAAAAAAAAAGTGGAGCTGTCCATGGTTCTGATCATTGATCTACTGTACACTATGCAAGCCTGGTCAGACTTCAATGGTTTTAGTGCAATTGCAGATTCCAGGAAAGTTTTTTTGAAATGTGTAGGAGAAAAATTGTACAACAAGAAAAAGGTACTTGTGCATTCCAGAGCCTCTGGCTATTTTTTTCAAATGGAGTAATAAAGCTTTTATCAGCCTAAAACAGCATTTTGAGCATAGAGCTTTAAACTGTCCAGGTGTCAAACAGAAGTTGATTTATCCTGGCAAAAACCAGAAAATGTAAGCATATTTCATCTCAAAAGATGACTTGTAGGATGGTTATGCGTCAAAATGTTGTAAAGCAAGAGAGCTTGTTCAAATTATTAACCCTCAGTAACAGTAATAGTGGGGTCTTTACACAAATGAGTGCTAATCTTAAGGCAAGTTTTGTTAAATTTTCATCACAATGTATTCCTCTTTTCTCATAAGAGTGTATCCACACTGAAGCAGAACAAATTAACTCTTTAAATACATAGGAAAGCTCAATACTAGGCTCGAAAACATGGGCAAACGTCTCCACGTGTCCATTAGGTGTGTTTCTGGAGCATTTGCTGTGCGGTGTAAAATTGAAATGCGAACACCAACCTACAATTGGCTCTATCAAATTAAAGCAGGCCACAAACTGAGTCTCACAATCCAACAGCATGGTCCCCATTCGCACAGACTCTCCGTTTTCCAGCATTCCTGTCAGCATGACCAACACTGCATTTCCCAGAAGTCAGCAGGTAGCGAGACCCAATGGGTCCGAGCACCCCAATCCAAACTACTGGAGCAGAATTATGTGTCATCCACCTACACACACTTCCAGCAGCGCTAATGGAGTGTAGGTCAGCAGGTGTGTGAGAACACCGGAAGCGTGAGAATGGAGAAAAATAACAGCGCAGAGACGGACACAGGAGATTCGCTCTCATTCACGCCTGAGTGAAGCAACAGATTAAGTAGCAGCACACAGGGCACAAAAGCCAAAGAAAGAAGCGCCTTTTTCTTTCTTCTTCCCCTGAAAATAAATAAATCTGAGATGGCGACCGCTGGTACCGAGAGATGGAGTGATATCTGTGCAAAAGGTCAGCCGCAGGAAGTTGACGTGGAGAAAGAACAAGGGAAATGGAAGACAAAGTGTCAGTGGATAATTGTCATTCATGATGGCTGTTCAGATCAAAAGTAAGTTCCCCACGACTCTGACAGGGGAAAATGGCCACCTTTGTTCCCCGTTCCGACCTGGTCATACGCCTCCCTCTTGGCTGGAAAAGGTCAGTGAGTGTGTGTTTCTGTGTGTGTAAAGTGACTGAACTTACAGCAGGGGTAGTTTAACAGCACTATATCGTCCAGGCCGATGTAACCCTTCTGCTCCGATGAGACTGTGGCTTCAAAAACGATCTGCAAGGAAAAAGATGAAGATGTGAGACAAAAAAAAGAACAACAGACAGCCAGGGGTGAAAACACAGGCATAAAATATTTTTACAGTTTGCAGGCTTATAGAAATTGTACCTAAAAAAAAAGTAATGTGAACAAGGCATGATGTCAATGAATTTATAACCGGTTCCGCTTAGCTCGCTCCAAGCAAGGTTTGAACCAGTGACAGCCGGCATGAGAATTCGGCATGCTAACACGGGCACAGTCTCTAACATGCCCCTTGAAGGCAGGGAGCTCGCTAGCTGGCCTCCATTACACTCAGCCCTATAAACCTCACTCTGATCCGGGTCATGGCACCAACATAACTGGTTCTGCTTGCACCACTCCGAGGGATTCGAACCTGATGTTCTGTTAAGGTGTGTCACATTTACCATTGCAAGGCTAAATTTCATGAGCAAAATCCAATCATTTCAATAGGAATCCACATGATCTAGAATTTCACAAGAAGGTGAAAAAGGACCCCATGCAGATTTCTCACATGTTCAAGTGTCCAAAAGAAAGATGCTTTGTTCGAAAGTTACTTCTATGTTTCATGCATCAATATAATAATGAAAATTGTCAATGGACCTTTTTTGCCCACAACATTTTGCCAAATTTTGCTAATGTGATTACATGAAATTATTATTATATGCCAATTACAAAAAAAAAAAAAGATAAATAAATAATAATAAATAAATAAATAAAGCCCTTTGACCAGTGAGATGGGATTTTGTATTATTTAGATTTTAATTACTATAGTAGCACACCCCTGTGATCCTTATTAAGCCAGATGTTCCCAAACTACAATTATAATCACTACAGTTGTCTTTTGCATTGAAGCATGTGTGCTTTTTTCTTTTCAGTGTGTTGCTTTTTTCATTTTATTCTTGGTGTGAACAGGCATCTTGTGTGAGTGATTGAACTGTGTCTGTTCCCGAAGGTATTTCCCATGCCGCCTCTTGCTTCAAGCAGATACATTATTCTTTGCTCTGTCAATAAACAATACAATCTTGGCTAACGCAACTACATAATTGATCACTTACATGCAATTCTGCCCTACCACAAGGTAGCGTTTGCTCATGTAAAACGTTATGCCGGTGTGTGCTGAGCTAAAGGCATTATGATTGAGCACAACATTCGCCCTGTTTTGACCTACCGATGAATTTGACTCAAGACTTGCGCTCTGCTGAGAATACAGATCTTGCTCTCTAGTGGCCAATTACACTGCAAGTACCCCACATCACTCATCCGTTTACACAACCTTTAGCCAATCTGCTAACAAAGGGAAGACTGCCTCCCCGGCTGTTTCATTGTTGGACAGGCACAGATAGCTGATAGATGTCCTACCGCTCAGAATCAAACAACAAATGAGCTGGCAGCACTAACAGCCAGCCAATCAAAGCCGAGCTGCAGGGAGCGAAGAGACCTGATGATGCAGCAGGGTTTCTGTGCATGCTGTCCTTATCTCCACAAACATATTTAGCCATGTTTGCTAAAGCAAGCACAACTATTACTATCGCTCATATTCAGAGTTTTGAACAAGCCATTAACCTCTTTCAGTATTAAAATTCAGGCCGTAAGAATTGCTCACAGCGACCAAGTAGTACCTGGTAAACCAATCACTCACATTTCTTTAGATGAAATGCAAAAAATATAGTTTTATATTTGCTTCTGTGTAAGACATGGAGCAGATTAGCTGCTGATTCAGGTCTGTATTGTTTGGACGTTTTTACGCCCCAAACCCTGTCTGGTTAGGATTTGACACATCGTCCACAGAGAGGGGATGCCAGAGCGGAAGAGTCTCATTTGTGGAGGGGAAGTGATAGACAGGAAGAGAAGATCACAAGACACAACCAGCGACATGTTAGCTTTGATTGGTTGTGCTAAATGAACTGTTACAATTAAAACTATGTTCAGTATTAAACTTACAGTGGAAGTCTACAGAATACATAGCTGTGCACAAAACTGACTTTTATAAAAGTGTGGCCAAGAGATGTATGTTAATATGAGACTAGTGTGATCAAATCACCTATTAATTGTTTGCAAATCTGTCTTATATAGAACAGAATATTTTTACCGGAATATTTTTATGAGATGCTTAAAACATTTTATTTTTAATTCAAATTTCATAAAAATAATAATAATAATACTATTATCACTATTCCTGTATCAAATGTATGCTTGAATTAATGATTTGAATTAGATGATTAAATTATGGTTGCACACTATTTTGTGCAACAATACAACTACTTTTTCAAACCAACTACACAAACTAGTTTGGGTCAGTAAGATTTTTTATTTTATTTTTTTATTTATTTATTATTATTATTTTATTTTATTTTATTATTTTCAAAAATTGGCAGTCGATACTTGTACTCTGTTGCATTTTTTTAACTTTCTATTTGTTAAAGAATCTTGAAAGAAAGAAAGAAAGAAAGAAAGAAAGAAAGAAAGAAAGAAAGAAAGAAAGAAAGAAAGAAAGAAAGAAAGAAAGAAAGAAAGAAAGAAAGAAAGAAAATCACTGTTTGCACAAAAAAATATTAAGTACCAAACATCACAGGAATAAATTTTAAAACAATTAAAATAGAAAACGGTTATTTTCCAGTATAATAAAATTTCACAATATAAGTGCTTTACTGTATTTTTGGTCAAATAAATGCAGCTTTGGTGAGCATATGAGATTGACAAAAACATTTAAAAATCTTACTGACTCAAACTGTTAAACAGTAGAATATAGTATAAATCACACAGACAGTCATGTAATATTCATCATCTATATGGATAAAAAGCATCTGCACAATGAGTATATGCAAATGAAATGACTTTCTCCAGAGGGCACCTCGGCCCAGGAAAGAAAAGAGGTTTGTGTTTCGAGCCATTGTGCACATCCCTGATATATGTACAGTATGTGTGAAAGATTAGATGAAACAGAAGGGCTGGTAGCATTGTTAATATTTGATAAAGACTCCTTGTCATCTCCAGCACCTACAGCACTGACAGCAGCACAATAAACATCAGACGGAGAAAGGTGGATTTTCAGATCACAGTGTCTCACAGTGCCTGGCATCCATTTATCTCATCGCTCTTATTTCCTGTATTCAACCCACCAAATGTCTGGAGCATCAACATGATAGAGATCAAAATACTGCAGATAGGAAACAATTGCTGGTTGGCATACAAGCGGATGCATCTCATTTACACCAGTGGGACGCTGTTGCATGCCGTGTTCGGATACGTTTTATCAGGGCAAGCTCAGGAGCGCAAACACAAATAACAGAAAAAAGTCCTTTTTAAGTCTTACAAAAGCCTTGGAAAACCAAGGAATGTTGACAATGCCATTCACGTCTCACACAAACCCCTGGTGAACCTCCGAGAGGCACTCATGCATCTCGACATGAATTGGACCACAAGCGCTTTTAAAACCCTGTCAAAACAAACCAGAAAAGCTCTCGGTAATTCAGTGAATGTTTGGACATGGTGCGTTTGGAGGACCTTATTCACGTATCTGTTGACAATCCTGCTAAAACATATACAGTTGGTGTTTCGATGACTCAAATCTGCGGGGGGACTTCAATCTGTCTTAATGATTTGCTGTGTCCATTAGCAAAGCACGTTAAAAAACATGTCCGGTTTCTTGGCTCATTGAGCTGGATCATGAACAGGAAGCTACTGAAGGCACACATTAACAAACATATACTTTATGCAAAGCCTGCGCCCCACAGTGACTCCATCCAGGGTACTGTGACTGAGCTTTTATAAAGCATTAACCTTGAATTGATTGAAAGTTGGATTTGATTTATCTGACCAGCTGTGCTCTGAGAACAAAAGAACATTCCGCAACACAAATGAGATACTAAATAAATTAAACTTGACTGATCAGCCAGCAAAACATGCCTGTACTTGGTGGCTAAAACGATGGAAGATAGAAGCACAAAGACAAGTGAGAGCCAAGAGAAGAATGCTGGGAATGGGACAGTAATGGGACAGTCATGTACAAATAGTTAAGCGGGCTGAAGATAAATGATCATCTACTGGGCAAGTGTTTGGAAAAGAGTCAAAGTCGTTCCTAAGCTCATTACAACAGTTTGCAACAGCCAGATTGTTACAAAACCCACTGAATATATATAAACAGTTTCTTTATTTCTTTCTTTCTCTTCTCTGTTGTTATCCTTGTGTTTTTCTCTCTGTTGGTCTTTTCAATTTCAATTAGTCAAATAAATGTAGCCTTGGTGCGTAAAAATTTTTTTTCAAAATCATCTTGTATATTTATATATTATAAAGTATGATGGCTTTTAAGGTTACATAAATGTAATCTTGAAATAACATGAAAATTTAAAACGTTCCTTTCTAGATGGCCCTTGAAGCCTTATTTGCATGCCTGTAGTCTTGTAGTCTTGTCACAGACTCATTCATGGACTTGGACAAGACTGGAATGTGATTTTTCCCTCATGTGCAGTGTTGGGGGTAATGCATTACAAGTAACGTGAATTATGTATGTTGTTTTTTTGTCATGTGCTGTTTTGTGGTTAATGTACAAGAAAATATCTGAGATACTTTTTCAAAAAGTAACACCAGTTACTTTGTTTTCCCATTTTTTGACTGACAAGTCTCCTGTCCCCATATTGGGAGAGATCGGAAGTACAGAGGCGTTGTGTGGGCTGTGTGAACATGATGTAGTTCTAGACTAAATGTGAATGTGTATTAATTCATCCCACTCAGAAAAAAATAAATAAAAATAAAAACTTTAGTATTCATCAAAATTAATTAAAACAGTGAAAAGCAAACTCAGAATTGGACACAAACCTGCAAAAATTCAATATGTTAAATAACACATGTATTCTAATCCCATTTTATTAACTAATGTCTTTGCTGCTGACCTTTGATGATCCAGTTCATCCATACTAATAAGCAAAAATGACTTTAGAGAAACTTACAATTGTGCTTCATTGTTTGTTTTATTGCTGAAGAGTGTTGAACCTTCTTCTCCTGTGTTCTAATGCACAGATGTGAATTTACATTTCCTTCAGCCTGAGGTTTATTCATTACACTTTTTTGTGTGAAAGGGCTTTTACATTAATAGAACTTCTTATATTAAAAACAATCAAGTCCTGCTCATATTTAAAAAAGTAACGCGAAAGTAATGTAAAAGTAACGTAATGCATTACTTTCCATAAAAAGTAACTAAGTAACATAATTAGTTACTTTTTTAGGAAGTAACACAATATTGTAATGCATTACTTTTAAAAGTAACTTTCCCCAACACTGCTCATGTGTGAGTTGTTTTTCAAAAAGCATCTGCTGAATGAACAAAACTTAGTGTGAAGGTTCAGGGGCAGGTTGCACCAGCTGTACACAAGTTACAACTTAGCCTAGTTTTGTTGTAAATGGGAAACTTATGCACTACTAAATATATTTTGTTGCACCATTACACTAAGTTGAATCATAACTCTACGTATAAACCATAGACTGAATTAAAAACATGGACGTAGTGTCCTTGATGTCACCCGTAGGTTTCTTAAAAGCATTTTTGAAGCCTAAAGTGGGCGGAGTAGTATCATTTTTAATGGAAACTTATTTTTACCATTAGTTGTGTGAGGCAAAAGAAATTAGAATGGAGGATAAATTAAAATTCATAGCATTTAAACAAATTCTGCTCACGTATTTGAAAGCTTCTATTGGATCATTTACGGTAAACTTCTAGCTTAGGAACTTCTAGCTACGTCCTGCCTTACAAACAACTGGTGCAACCAAATAATGTATAGATTTAGTTACAAACTAGCTAGCAGTTACTTAGCCTCTAGTGTGGACTTAAGGTCCTAATTTAAGTAAGAACTTACGAATGGCTGGTGCGACCCTACCCTGAATTCTAAACTAAACACGTAACAGTAGAATCTGTGTGCTGACCGTAATGGTTTTTAGAGATGAGGGCTGTTCTTCACACAGATACTAATTTTACAAACTACTCTATTCACATGCATCTGTGACTCATGAAGAAAAAATAAAACAGTCTGTTAACTGTTCATAAAAGTGTGCAAATCATACCCTATAGCATACTACAGCAAGTTTTTATCCGAAATGAAGTTTTAAATTTGTATGTTTAAAACATCAAGGCTGGATTGCACCAAATGTAAAACTCATTAGCAGACTGGTGGAGTGTTTGCATGCCGTCACGAGTCCAGTTCCATTTCCATCTCTTCTCACAATCACTTTGCTTGTATTTTGTTCCTGCTTTTAGTTTCTAAAAGTAACATTAGTAGTAACAAAGTAACACGATTTTAAATGTGTTTAGTTTTCCCTCCTCACACACTGACTGGGAGGTCTATCAGAAGCAGGATCCCTCTAGGTGGATGTCCCTCTATGTTAAAGAAAAGCATCTACACAGCTTGATAAGCCTGACGTCCATAGAGCCCTTAGTTGGCAGCTAACTGCTCAAATTGGTTACACGAATGCATTGTATCAGCCTCATACACCAGTCTTAGTGGTGACCGCGCGTGCTGGAGCCGAATGATTTAGATCCTTTGTGTTTTTCCAGGTAAGATTAGGAGGAATGGAATGTGATATCCTTAATAGAAGCTGCCGCCCCATGGGCCTGACTGCTGATCTCATCTCTACAGACCCGCTCGGGTACTCATGTAGCACTCATGCGCGCTCTCATTCCTCCATTCTATCTTTCATTCATTTCTTTTCCTCTCCGCTGTCACCCAAAGGGAGCATACGTGAATTGATTTAATCTGTGTGAGCTGGGTGGAGATGCCCGAGAGGTTTCCAGTGACCCGTGAGCCATAACTGAGAGAGATAGAGAGCGTGAGAGGGATGAGAAACAAACAGCCCAGACCAACACAGATTACAGAATGAGAGGATGGAGGAAAGAGAGGGTGAAATATGAAAGTATATTCAGTTTAAAGTTTGGAATAAGATTTTTTTTTTAATGTTTTTGAAAGAAGTCTCTTATGCTCACCACTCTTATCCATTTATTTGCTCAATATTGTGAAAAAGTATTGTAAAATGTAATTTATTCCTGTGGTCAAAAGAAACATTTCTTATTATTATCAATGTAAAAAAAAAAAAAAAAAAAAAAAAAAAAAAATTCTGTTTTAACTTTTTTTTTTTTTTTTTTTTTTTTTTTTTGGTAAGTTTGGATTGTTTAAATTTGTCAAAGGTGACAGTAATGTTATTTATGTTTTCAAGAAAAAACAAATAAGCACAAAAACCTTAAATATATGAGAACTATTTTTAATAATGAGCACCAATACACAACAGATGATCTTTACCTGTCCCATTCGCAAAAAAAAAACAAAAAACAGATGCAGTATGCTTTAAAATAAATAAAAAATGCACAGGGGAATATAACCCATATTATGCAAACCTGCAATAATAAATAATACTTTAAAAATACAAATACTTTGTGCATTTAATCTCACTTTAATTACCAGTTTCTTTGCTGTTGACCTTTCATGCTCAAATCCGCCCATACAAATAACCAAAAATGACTATGGCTTATATGTTTAATTATGTCAGCATGGCTGAAAGATCCGTAAAAGTGTGAATTTGAGGTTTCTCAAGCTTCTCTCTCAAGCTTTAGGTGAGAAAAGTCTATTCATCAGTGGTTCATTTCACTTTTTTGTGATGTGTTTGGTGTGAAATGGCCTTCAGAAGGCATCTGCCTACATTTTAGAACAGCCTTGGTGCACCTGTGATGCTTTAAATGCATCTCTATGTAGGCAGCTGACTAGGGTTTGGAACAGAGTTTGTTATTCCTCTGCTCTGCTGCCTCATTACTTCCTCTTGACAACACAAATGCAGCAATTTATCTGCATCTTCACATGCATTTGTATCTGTCCCTGTTCCTTTACACAATTACACACAACATTCATCATGCGCTTACATATTATGAATTACGGTGTCATAAATGACTGCAGGCAATTCCTGCAAGCTAACTACAGTTGACTAACATCTCCAAACACCTCAAATTTACCATATTCCATGTGTATTCCACCACAGCACTTCTGAACAAACTAGACACCTTTCTCCACAGAAAAAAAATAAATAAAAAATGAGACAGAAAGCGAGCAACGGAACCAGAGGGCTAAGATAATTTCTTCACGTTGTCTGTCTGGGAAGCCTGTGGCACACTGTGTGGGTGGGTGTGTGTGCATTGATTGTGGCAGGGCTGTAATCTCATTAAGGCTGGTCTGATTTATGGAGAGAGGAGCGATACGGGTCAGGGTTATGGAAACCACACCGGACCTCCTCTTTCAAACGGGTTATGCACACAAGCAGGGGCCAACTGACTCTGTACTCATTTACACACACACACACACACACACACACACAAACACACATACTCAACTTACTGGTCGTTATGGGCTTTTTGGAGAGCAAATGAGGGGCAGGCCTTTAACAAGGTGACAGTGTTTTGTGCGCTAACCATTAGAGGATAAAGTGACTCAATAACACACACTGCTGACCAGAGACTAAAGCTGAAGATAATAGATTATTTAGTGGTTGGGGAAAAAAGTTTTGTCTGTATATATACAGTGGTGTGTCTAATGAAATAATGTATATACCCAGTCACACTGTAAATGTCAATATTTAAAGGGTATTAACTATGGAAAAATAGTTTTTTTGTTAAACTAAAAAAAAAAAAAAAAGACATCTAAAGATCATTTTCCAGTCCACCCAAAAAAAAAAGAAAAAGAAAAAAAAAACATTTATTGAAACTAAGCCAGAAAAACAACTTTTTCAAAAATCTTTATGGCATACTGAAACCATAAGCAGGTAGGAGTGAAAGACTTTCACAGGTCTGCCAACTTTTCAGTGACATTTTTATTAACCAAAGGGTTACCAGTAGTGGCGGAAAACGAAAAAAAAAAAAAAAAAGGAATATTTGGGTTACAGGACTTTGACCCGCAACTTGCAACATAAAGTCAACATATATTTGAGTGTGTGGGTATGACATTGGTCTCACCTGGTACTCGCTGGGCCAGAAGGTGCTGACAGCCAACTCCACCTGATGCCACTGCCGCCCCTGAGAGCCGGAAACATTCCACACGGCATTTCCCCGCGAGCCACCGTTTACACGCACGTACACGCTCAGGCCCCCGGGACTGTGTCCATCACGGCTGTACAGAAAATAACTGAACTGCACACAGTGTGTGTCGTTCTCACTCAGAGGACGTAACATGAGCTGAGCCCGCTGCCCTGCACCATACTGAGAAGAGTTCACCAGCATGTAGGAACCTGGAGAGAGACAGGGAGAGAGAGATTGCCACTTTCTTGATTCACATGACACTGTTTGTTCTATTTGCACTTTTGGGTAACACATTATTTCAAGGTGTCAATACTTACTATTATAATAACAATTAAATATGCATAATTGCATGCGAGTAACCCTAAGCCAAACCCAAATCCTAACCCTAACCATATAGTTAGCACATGTGGTTAATTAATATTACTTCAGTACTTATATGTATAATTACACTGTAACAAGGACACCTTAAAATAAAGTGTAACACCCTTAAGCTATTTGTTTTGTTAAACTGCACAAATTGCCATGTTTATGATCAAACAGAACTACATGTGTCCAAGCAGTACAAACAAAATGGTTGAGTGAATTAAACAATGACTCACTTATTTAGACAGTCACTTGTTGCCACCTACTGGAGAAATTATGTAACCTTCAGAAAGAGCGACTAAAAAATTCTCAACACTAAAACACATATATAAATTACACTTCGACCTTTGAGTTGGGTAACAGAGATGGAGCTCCTGCTTTGCCCACATTTAGATACAGTGATCATAAATGATTGCTGTGGTGTTGGGGCAGGGCAGAGTTCACTGTGGGTAATGTAGTTTAAAGCAGGTGTAATCAGTGCAGTGATGATGGCAGCTCTGCTTGGGTACTCCACCATTATTAATCACGCTGACACAGTTATTAAACCTCTAATGTCTGCCACCAGGGTACCACAAAAACTACATTACGTACAGAGAGAAACTAACAGGTGCAAATTAAAGAAACCCCATCAAATATTACACAGACACAAACATAAAATACTGATTGTTGCATCTCAGTGACAAGTAAAATTATTATGATTGCTCAATGTCTTGAGGACATTATCTGCTGTCTTTCTTTTGTTTTCATTCATTTTTGACCCAGATTTGTACTTTTTATAACTTTAATGTAAATGTATGGATTTTTATTTTTTTATTTTTTTATTAGTTTTATCATTCACCACATGAAAATCAAAAGTCTGGTTTCTTACAATAGTACTCAAGCCACATGTCTGTAGAACAAACAGTACAGGATGACAGATTGAAGCATAATAATTAATTTTGTATGAACAATAACAGATCTACAGGAACTTTAATAGTGTTTCACAGATGTGACACTTTTCTGAAGCTTGACATTGTTTTCTAGAGTGGATTTCAGCAAAATTACAATTTTCAATTGTCAAAATAGGTGGCAGCCATAAACAATAATTTTGAGTCTCTTGCTTTTATGTATTATTTTTTGCAATTCAGAAAAATACACCCAAAGCTGTTATAACATCTGCCAGGAAGGCTTCTTCCTGATTTGGTCTTAGACCATTTTCTTGATATCATTGTGTGAAACCCATGTGTTTCATACGTGTTCCACATATTTCACATGTGATTTTTACATGTGATTCCACATGTGAATTTCATGTGGTTTTCTGTGTCATGAAGCAAATCTAGCTAAAGGTCAAATCAGTGTGTATAGAGACACTAAACCCATTACTAGATTGACCTATAATAGAAAATTATTAAATATATCATGGAAGATAACAGATAAAACATTTAATACAGGGCTATTTTTCCCCATATTTTAAATATTGGAGTTATTTTCAGTGTTTATGCCTTAAGACCCTGCAATGATCGTAGCAAATTGGAAATACCATAGTACTATACAATTAACTTATCCATGTTCCACCATTTACATGGTAGCACAAAGTACGGCATGGTAGTACCATGGAATATGTCCACCCGGGAAAAGTTGTGGGGAAGTCGTGACCTAGTGGTTAAAGAGTTTGACTCATAACCCTAAGGTTGTGGGTTTGAGTCCTGGGGATGGCAATACCACGACTGAGGTGCCCTTGAGCAAGACACCTAACCCCCAACTGTTCCCCGGGTGCCACAGCATAAATGATACCCACTGCTCCGTGTGTGTGTTCACTGCTGTGTGTGTGCACTTTGGATTGGTTAAATGCAGAGCACGAATTCTGAGTATGGGTCCCCATACTTGGATGTATGTCACTTTACTTCACTTAAAAAAAAAATAAATAAATAAAAAAAACATACGGTCAGTAATGGTAACTTTTTACTACTAAAGCCTATTGCAAATAACTTAAGTCAAAGGTCAACAGATGCCCTCCATCTGCATTTGAAATTTAAAGCATGTAGTTTCTTACGCTTGACTGTTTCAAACAACAACCCACTGAGGAGCAAGTTTTCAGCTCCATCTTCTGGAAGAGAGCATGAGAGTTTGTTTTTAGACTGACTGTCATGTTTGTATGCATGAGCACTCTCGTGGAACGGACTTTAGAGCCACGGCTTAAAGAGAACAGAGAATAAAAGAAGCTTCTTAAATCAAAAGTCCATCTGACAGTCTTTATGCAGATCAGGGCCTGAATGAGCATCAGGGCCTGCAGTGAATCGCTATGACAGTCACAAATGAAAAAGTGTTGCATCCTGGGAGAACTCAAAGCAACAGTATGAAACTTTAAGATATACTGGCAATTTTAATACCTTTGAATGCAGCATTCTGACTGGAAATTGGATGCAAAACTTAAATAGTTTTTGGTGGATCACAATTGGGTTGGTGTTGTGGGTTGCTCAGTAAAGTAACTAACCTAATGTAGTTTTTCGTGCTTAAAGTCAACAAGAAACCAAAATGTACTCTTAACTATTAGTACATAAATACATAAATGTACATATATGTCCTTTCACTATTAGTTAAATTCTATTTTAGTTTATATAGTCTATTATAGTTTTAGTTTATTCATATTTTGAATTAGCTTTAGACTTTTAATATTGCAATTTTAGTAATTTTGTTAAATTATTTTTCATTATTATTATCATTATTATTATTATTATTGCAGTTTTTTATATTACTATTTAGGGGCAATTAATTTTTACTTCAGTTTTTATTTATATTTTAATTAAGCAAACAACTGTGGTGGGAAAATTTGATGAAGAAAATAAAAGAAGAAAAAGAAGGATAAAATCAGAGGAGGGAAGAAATAACTGTAATGAACGAAAGGCTATATTTGAAGTTATAAAGTAATTTTAGAATTTCAAATTCAAATGATTTTGTTTAGTTTATATTTGTCATCTAATATTTATATTTAATTTCATTTTGGTATGGAAAAAATACCCAACCAGAACTGAGTATTCCAGAGAGCTATAATAACAGCAAATAACTAAAGTTAAAAAAAGGCTTCACCTTTTGGAAAACATCTCATGATGCTCTGAAATATGTCCCATTATGCGAGTGAAATGGTTTGTAATTGCCGCTTCTTACTGACTTAAATACATAATTTGTTTTTCAAGAGTTGGCCATTTCTGTGGATGAATAAGTATTATTTCATCCTGAACATACTGAAATTGTTTCAGACATCTTAAATTGGGATGTTAAGAACCCAAGCTCTTTGGTGGCCGGTACGGCTTGAGACTCTTCAAAGCCTGAAATTATAATAATGTCTGAACCCTACACACATCTCCAATGTACAATCTCAGCTCCACTCACACCCGCCACACATGCTGCTGTAATCACGGCTGAGCTTCCTGGAGGCTCTGGGTCCATTTCTCAGAAGTTATTAATTTCCCTCTCCCCCTCCTTCCTCCGGCGGCTCATGTAGAAGCCTGCCTCCTCTCAGCTGAAGGGTGTGAGCGCCAGGGACCGTGACCCAAATGAAAAATTTCACACACTCGTTTTTCTGGAGCCCATTTTCAGGCCCTGACAGGTGGCGGAGGAGAGATGGGAGGTCAGACAAATGGATTGTGGCAGAGTGCTGCTGGAAATTTTCTTTATTTACCGAAAACACTTTATTAAATGAAACACAATAACCTAAAGATGATGGTTATCCAATAAAGAACATTCTGAGCTCAGAACAACAAGGGAGAGGCCACCCAAAATGTAAATTCTGTCATCATTTACTCATGATGATATGGTTCCAAACCTGTTTGACTTTCTTCCCTCTGCTGAACACAAGAGAAGATATCTTGAAGAATGCTGATAACCGAACAGTTTTAGTCCCCATTTACTTCCATTGTAAGTTTTGTCCAAATAGTGTGAGGCAATGGGAACCAAAACTTACATACTAAAATTCTTCATTATACTCGGTTCAGTATTCCACAGAATAAAAGAAGTCGAAAAGGGATAAGATTACGTTTTTGGTGTTGTTTTTTTTTTTGTTTGTGTGTGTGTGTCTGTGTGTGTCTGTGTGTGTGTGTGTGTGTGTGTGTGTGTGTGTGTGTGTGTGTGTGTGTGTGTGTGTGTGTGTGTGTGTGTGTGTGTGTGTGTGTGTGTGTGTGTGTGTGTGTGTGTGTGTGTGTGTTTAAAAGGGCATGAGATTAAATAAATTATGAAAGATGTTTTATTTTGGGGTGGGCTACCCCTTAAGATCTACAGACTGCATCTGTGATCATCTGTTTGTTTATTTGAAAAACAAAACTAATATAGAAATACTAATTAAACTCTTGATTATTATTAAAGATAACGTTATTTTTGTGACCTCCAAATAACGTTAAGAGATTGCAGTCAATCAATTAATCAAGCTAAATGAATAAATATTATTGATTTACAACATGACCAGTTTGTGTATTGAACAGCCATCTTATCTTTCTTGAGAATTTTCAAACATGTTCAGTATGGATTTGGTTTGGATTCGAGACACACAGTCAGACAAATCCAGGGACACAATCAGCTTTTTTCATTCTGTTTTTAAAAGGCTGTCCCTCACATACCATGTGCCTTTGGGTAACGCTAAGGTCATCCACCCACAACACTAGTCCCAGCTCTAAAACTACAACTGAGGCATTTTACAGCACAAATATCACAGTGTTTTGTACTGCTCATGCTTAACAACAAGCTGCACATTTCTGATTTTCAACACTTTAAGACACTTGTCTAATTAACTTCCAATGAAAGTGGTGACACTTTAAAACACTTATGAAATGACAGGCACAACGGCATGATGATTAGCACACCAAACAATATATGCTAACATCCTGACAATTTGACAGGTAGACAACATCTGTTTCCACCTGTTGCTCCTCCAATTAACTCTCATAATAATAGAAATAACAAACTAGTACATAAATAAAAAAGAAAAATGGCATTAATTGAAGTTCAGTGATTGGCTCATCACGTACATCTCTTGTTTCAGATTTAGCAGTATGTGAATGAACTAATATTTAGTTGTAAAAGTTTTTTTCAGGAGTGTGTATGGAACTTAGACTTTGTATCAACGTCATTGGCTTGTCAACGTATGTGGCCTTAATTTTAGAAACAGCAGCCCTTCATACCGACAAGTTCTCCTGGATTAACTACTTTGCCTCCCGAGAAACTCCTGCCAACTACTTTGCCGTGGATTTGTTTCGTGTGCTGTAAATGAAGTTGAGAGAGTAATGTGAAGTTGTTTGCGAAGGTTTGGGTGGGTGAGAGAATGACGGAGGGAAATCGAGAGAGAGAGAGAGAGAGAGGGCTGAAAACTGTCAAGTGGGTGGGTGGGTGAGAGAATGATCCATAAATTCATAAACGCTGATAACGCCCCATCTTTCTCCCATGTGCCCCGGCCAAGGACGAAGGAACATACATTAGAAGATTAAGAGCAGCGCTGCATTTCCATCACCCCGCCGCGAGCCAGACCCGCGGGCCCAGCACACGATCTTATCAAACACACACAGAGGCACGGGGAAGCCAGCGCTGGTTTCAACTTCATTTTCTCTCCTCCGCTTCTTTAAAAACCCTTCTCAACCTCCGCCATCAACAATCTGCCCTGCTGTCCTCTGTGTTTCATCAGACTGATGCCATTGGCTTTCTTAAGTATTTGTATTGAAACACACCCACACATACTATATTTATGCATACCGTAACAATGCTGGGGAGTAACTGATTATATGTTAATCTGGCTTCAGGTTAAATAACAGATTCCACCTGTTTTTTTCAAAAAATTAGTAGTGATTGAATCCGATTATTTTACATTTTTTAACAAACCCCTTTCTTGTGCAATCAGACATACATGTTAGGTTTTTTTTACTGATGACTATGGTACTTGTTTACCATGTAGCAACATAATAGCTTATTGATTATTGATTCTCACTAATTCTTCTCTTTCATCTTTTAAATTTTCCCTTCTAAAATAGCCTACAGCTTATATACATTCAGAAAGTCTTCCAAATGTACACATAAATTTGAGAGGTCAAACGACGTTTTGACCACTGGATTTAGAAAATATAATTTCAGTTTTAGAAAGTGTTTTCTCAACATTTTAACAACTACTCATGAACACTGTTATTTGTATTTACCCAGCAGTTCCTTCACAAAATAATGTTTAAAGCACATGCGATGGTATGTTTTATTTCTCTTTTTTTATATATATCAGTATGGTGCAAAATTATCCTATTTAAATCAATGTCAAATGTAATCTAAATCATGTAATATAATGGATTACACTAACTACAATTTGTGTCAAGTAATTTAGTAACATGCTACAATTTGTAAGTAATCTAACCAGCACTGCATGCATATATACTGTACAAACATATTAAATATCATTATCAGTTAGTTTGATCTGTGCACTTTATATGAATTCATCTATAACACTGAAGACTGGAGTAATGATGCTTGAGCACTGCATGCATATATACTGTACAAACATATACTATCATCACAAGAATACATTTAATACATTACATTTTACAGTATGTCCACAGAGAAAATAATTATTTAAATTGTATTCTTATTCTTATTTTTTAGTAGTAATTAGATATTAAAAATTATTTTTCAATAGTACTTAGCTAGTCAAAATGCAAATAAGCTTCTCTTTCATGTAAGTATTTTCCCTTGTAAATGCTATGCCATATACATTCAGATAGTGTAAGTGAATGTTAATGAATTAAAATAAAATATTTTAAGTTGATTTAAAGCACTGAAGCATGTAAGTAAATGTAAATGCATGCCAATAAAATAGTCAAAATGCAAAATAAAAATAATTTTTGCGCAAATAATGTTTGACCGGAACGATAAAAAGATGGTCTATTTTCATATATTCAGTATGGTACAAACTTGTTATATGTTACTCATGGTAATATAATGGATTTTTAACTATGAAGTGCAGTAATATAGTAACGCTGATTTGTAAACTGACCTGGAACTACCTGTGCAGTTAAACGATATCATTTATCAATTAGTTTGATCTGTGCCAATCAGAATCGAGTATTTAGACTGAAGACTGGATTGCATGAAAATACATATTATACATATATACATATAATATATATATATTTTATAGTATATATAGATATATATTATTATATATATATATATATTGGCCAATACGACAAACCCTCTCAGTTAAAAAGAAAAAGCCGTTGTGTTTAAAAACTGGTTGTGTTGTTACGACGCGTGCTTCTCAGGATCAACTAAACGCTGGATTTTCAAAAGTATGTGAAATATTTAAAGTTTGTGGCAAAACGAAACGTGATTGGTTGCTTTACCTGTCAGTGATATGGCCTCTTGGGCGCTCCTTGGCCATTCAAAGCGGCTATGGTTCCCAGACCTTCTGCTATCAGTTAACACAAGACTGCTTTATGTATGAATACTAATGAGATCACGCTGGTTTCATGGGCATGCCAGCACAACATTCAGATGCCAAAAGTGGTAGAAAAAGTACCAAAATGTGCATTTTAATCACTGTTTCGCATCAATGGTTTTGATTTTTTTTGGAAGCGGCAGGGTAGCTCATGCTATCTTTGGATTTGTCTCATGTCAAATCCACCTTGATCTAAATAAGCTCATTAGTTTAAACTCTCACCTGCCTTCTTTCATCCCACTGTTTAAAACAGAATAATTACTTTGCTGCATCAATTCCTGCTTTTTGTGTTGATGTGACTTTATTCTGAATCAAAGTCACACTGACTAGTATTTGAATGGTATTTGAAGGTCGTAAGCAGGTAGTTTATATTTCATTATCTTTAACACGCAACAAAAAGCAAATATTCAGTTCCGTCTGTATCATCTCGGCTTTCTTTCTCATTTCTCTTTCATCCTCTTCCACTTCCTGTGTCGCTCTCATGGGTTTAAACCCTGCGGGCTCACTGCCTGTGTTCTCTGGAGCTCAGAGGCGATGCAGATTTTGGCATATACGGAGCTGCAGGCTTGAATAGGGAGTTGCATGAGAATGGGTAAACATGGCAATGCCAACTGGTCAGAGACGCTCCCCGGACCCCTGCAAACAATCACAGATCTCTTTCTAAAGCAGTGCTCGCCGGATTGTGCTGCTTCTGAACAGAATTTCCTTCAAAGCTCGGAGCACAATGAACAAAACTGTCACATCTGGGCATGGACGCCGGCAGTGTCTCGGAGGAAAATGTTGATCTAGGATCAGTCCTCAGATGTTCTACTCTGTGGGTTGTGAAATTAATTTTGTTCGCTTCGAAAATGTGGTGGTTTGAATGACTTGATAAGCAACCAAAACCATTTATATAATGGCCACTCGTATATCAACTATAAATTGTACTAAATACATACAGTATATGGTACAATGTAAAGTAGTTCTATAGCTCAAACTGTAGAGAGGGGTATCCAATCCTGTTCCTGAGGGCCAATGTCCTAGAGCAGGGGTGTCAAACTCAAATCCTGGAAGGCCAGAGCCCTACAGAGTTTTCTTTCAACCCTGCTAGAACACACATACCATGTAGTTTTTAAATAAGCCTGACGGACTTAATTAGTTGGATCAGGTGTGCTTAATTAGGGTTGAATCTAAACTCTGCATTGCTACAGTCCTCCAGGAATTGAGTTTGACACCCCTGTCCTAGAGAGTGTCTCTCCACCCAGCTTCAACACATTTGCCTGGAAGTTTCTTGTGAGTCTGAAAACCTTGATTAGCTGGATCAGGTGTGTTTAATTAGGGTTGGCGCTAAACTCTGCAGGACAGTGGTCCTCCAGGAACAGGTTTGGACACCGGTGCTGTAGGGAATGACACTATCAACACCAAGGTCATGGGTTTGATTCCAAGGGAATGCATGAACTGATGAGATGTTTTCATTGAATGGAAAGTAAGTCGCTTTGGATAAAGGTGTCTGCCAATCGCTTAAATGTATATAAATGAATAACATTTGTATTCATTAAATATCTAGTTCATTTCTGAACCTCCAGATGGCACAGCCTGATCATTTACATGACACAAGCTGATTGCCTTCTGCTGGTTCTGCAGCCAATGTTTTTGCTTGCTCAACAATGAAATAGTCTGGTTTATTGTTCATTGTAAGCTGGTCCTGCAGTTGCTCTGAAACCCTCCACCTCCCTCAGCACCACCTGTCTACGGACATTTACTTTAAGCTTAAAACGAAACACAATGCAATGTGTAATTCATTTTGAATTGATAAATGTTTAGTGTTTGTGTCTGGTTTGTAAGTAATCAAGAGTGTAGTGTTTAGTGTATATCTCCCTTCATTTGAATATATTTGTTTATAGATCATAATTACACATTTAGACTACATCACAAAGACAGGCTGTACTTTGATCTTTACATGAATTATTAATGATGCAAACCTCATATCCCATCCCTAAAGTCCTTGCAGGATTTTGTTTAAACTTGAAATGGAATAAATATGTTTGAACATGATCAGCCTGTGACTTCATGCATACTTCATTAACATGAAAGTAACACAAGTAAATACATTTTACTTTTCTAACTGTTGTCAGCAAATAAACATATTTATTAAAATTACTTTTTAGTCTTTTTAAAACTTTCTAACACTGTTGGAAAAGACCTGAAAGAAATGCAACTTTAGAATTAATCTAAGTGGATACATGATTTGATATGATGAACCTCACCAAAGTAAGTGCACAGTGTGTGTATGTGTGCTGAGAGGTGTCAGTCTGAAGCTTTAAAATGCTGGATGGCCTCTTCCACAGAGCAAATCAATAGAGTATTAGCCGCCCAGAGCCAACTGTGTGTCTGTGTGTCTCTCAGGAGCTTTAACTGGTGACTGTTACAGACTCACTTTCTAACACTTTCCCTGGACACCTGAGATAGTCTTCAGAGAGGTGAGAATGTGTGGAAGAGAGGAGGCGAGGAAAAATGACAGACATTAGAGCTGAAACAAGATGAGAACACTGAAATCGTAACACATGCCACATTGATATGCTCAAATCTCAGTTGAGGAAGCTAATTTTGCAGACTGCAGTCAAGCTGCCCTTTTGGAAAAGCAAATCCCTGTGTGATTTGTTCTGTCTTTACGGTTGTTGCTTGTCAGGTTGTGCTCTATGAAATGACCCTGCGGTGTCTGCCTTGGGTAAAAGCCTACTGTGCAACATCACATGTCATTTATGTCAGCACAATATACGTCTCTGTTAAGACGGACAGTCGTGACTGACAGTGTTTGAGTCTGGAGTGAGTAAAGGCTGGGGAAAAAGTCACAGACTTCTCAGTATTCAGAAAGGATTTGGTGTTATTTCATTCCTCAGTAATCATAACAGGCAGGTAATGCAAAATAATGAGATATTTACAGTATGTTACAAGTCATTTAGTCAAGCTTCAACTGAAGGCCTCTCTGTCTTTATTTCAAACACATATGCTACAGTTCAAAATGTTCAGGTCAGTGAGATTTATTTATTTATTTATTTTTTAATTTGTTATTAATTTATTATTTAATTGTGTTTGAATGCATTAAATTGAGCAAACATGACATTTAAAGACATTTACAGTTTTACAAATCTATTCCTATTTTAAACTATTACTGTTTCTATTAATCAAATGGTATTTGAAATTGCAATAATATTATGTATAATATAGCATTACACTTTTAACTGTATTTTTTGATCAAATGCAGCCTTGGTGAACATTAGAGACTTAAATAAAAGAAGAAGAGACCAAAATATAGAAATACCAACCCCAAGCATTTGAATGATTGTGCACGTTCTTGATTAGTTGGTAATAGACAATTAATAATGTCAGTGGGCATGTTACTGATCTAATAATATGACTTGTGATGTATTTACCAAAAATATGGTCATGGTTCAGTTGTCCCTTGTCTGCTTGTTTTATATTTAGACGCATCTTTTATTAAAAAAGTGGGGGGGGGGGGATACTCTGCCTTGGCCAAATGTTTTTTTTTTTTTTTTTTTTTCAAGAGCTCTAGTAAACCGAAGCATACAGCCCTGTAATTTCACTTTTCTTGAATCAGTCCCAGCACTTAAGGGAAAACTGGGATTTCTAAGCTTGTTTGAAGGAGAGAAAAGGTGAAAGTGTATGACAAAGCAAGCAGCTGGAGTTGGAGTGATTTTCTGTGCCAGCAGCCGCAGTTTAACTCTCACACCTCTGAATAAACACCGCCAATAAATAAACAGCTGAAGCCATCCGTTCAGCATCAGCACATCCTCAACCTCTAGAATCCACAAATCCACTGAGACTTCCGCACAACAAAGCCCTGCGGCACACACCTAATCACAGATGAGTTATGAAGAAATGGAATTAATGAGCCACATTAAAAGAGCGATTGCTATCTTACTGTGTAAATGCCTGCAACACGTTGGACACTAGGGAAGGTGACAACACACACACACAACTAAACTTAACAGTCTCTAAACTTCACAGTGACTGTAAGGTTACATTATCCACATCCGAAGCCAATTCCAAAATACTCCAAAGATGATGGTGAAAGATTAAACTGCCATCCATGAATCCATTTATATGTTCACAGCTGAGACTGTGTGAACTGTTGTGTCACAAATGGCTGTCATTAACCTCACTGCTGTTTATCCCCGTTTTGAGGAATAAATGCATGTGGGAAGATTCACTCTTTCTTTGTCTCTGCCACATGGCCAGGCAAGTGAGTTTGCTTGTTTCTTCTGGACGTCGCACCCAAAGAATATTTCACACCATATGTGAAACAAAACAAAGACAAATAGTCATTTTACACCAAGAGTGAAATTAATATCTGTCATGTATAAAAGGTTAATTCAATAGAGAATACAATGAACAAGGCACCTATAAATGATAGTGGGTGCAATACTGAATAATCACATAGAAAACCCAACAGTCCTTTATAAATATGAGAATACAGACACAACTCCTTAAATATTCAGAGAACAGCATGCATAGAAACAACAGACAAAGACAGTGCAGATGAGCTAAATACAGCCACTCGAGACTGACTGAAATCCTGTTACTACAGGAAACATCCTGCTGTATTACACAATCTCTGCCAGGACACAGATCAAAATGAAACTCCGCCCGCACTCAATTTAAGGGATCCTGTCTCAGTATCTGTTCATTTGGCTGATTTGATGACCTCTGCTAAATGCATTTCGGATGGACTGCACCCGAGGAGGAAGTGTTGGGATGAATGGCTGCTGGAATGGAGATGCTATCAGAGGAGAGATTGGGGCCAAAGTCAATGAAACGCTTGATGACCTCCTCCAGGCTGGACTGGACCAAAGCACCGGCCATTTGAGTCTCAAACAGACCCAGTGATAAGACGCTATCTGTCACTAAACAAAAGAAAGAAAGAAAGAAAGAAAGAAAGAAAGAAAGACGACTGGACAGAGAGACATCTACTGTAGAAAGATTGATTTTCATCCAAGAGCATTCACTAAACTTACTAACAAATTCAACAGGCTATTATATTTAACAGTGATGTATCTGATCCCACACTATGAAAGCTGACTCATCTTTGTGTCTCTGTTTTTAAGGGACCATCTAAATTATGTGATCTGACTCTTTTTTGTGTGACTTTTTTTTTTTTATTATTATTATTATTATTACATTTACATTTTTTCTAAATTAGTAATTAATTTTTTTTAATTTGTTTGTTTGTTTTATTTTTTTTTTAATTCATTTATTTGACACTATTTTACAAAATTTTACTCTATTTTTCTCTAAACTAAAGTAACTTTAACCTGTTAACCTGCACAAGGACGCCAGAGTCCTGAAGCATTCTATGTTTACTATGTTTTTTTTTTTTCAAAGTTACTGTTAGTTATAAAGTAAAACAATGTAATTAAATTGACAAACTATACATCATTTAAAAAGTTCTAAGTCTAAAGCTTCATATTTTGACTTCAGCTTTACCATAAAAATTGTTTAGTGACAATGTTATTCACTTTTACCAGGAGTTATGAAAATCAAAAACAGAGTCTGTACCTTTAATAAGAAGAAATGAGTCTCTTAAAAAAAAAAAAAATCCATCATAAAAGTGTTTCACTAAACAATGTCCCTCAGGGATTTTTGTCCAAAACCATGTACTTTTGGAGAAATATTGATGGATTCTCATCGGTTTACCTCAAATTTCTATATTCTATATAAATTCAAATGTTTTGACCCAAAACTTGCCAACGTGAGCACTTTTGAGCACTTAACACTCTCCCGTAAGGTCTGTTCGTTCAACGCAATTCACACTTTTCCAAAACCTGTAGTTACTCTAGTGCTGCAATTAACAACCATTTTGGTAATCAACTAATATGTTGATTTGTTTGATTTCTAAATTAATCAATTAATTTAAACAACAATGAACAAACTTTTAAAAATAAAATATAAAATTATAATTAAATATCAAAATAAATGTATCACATTTATTTTTAAAAAAATACATAAATAGTGCAAGCAAATTATAAATGTTACAAACATGTATTAACGTTAATTTCCAGGCAGTAGGGGGCAGAGTAGATCTTGCCTTGAGTGATTTAAACAGCTGTGAGGCTGCAGTGTGTCAGCTGGCGGGACGGTTGGCCGGCTGAATGAATGGTAATTTAAGATTGAAATGTGTTGGTGAATAAAAGAGGGCGCCGGATTAACGGCCCGATCATTTAAACCCCGGAGGACTGCCAGCAGCCCAGTGGGACCACCAACCGCCTGCGCACTTTCACAACAGACACGAATACATTCCTATTCACCACCAGAGAAAACACGAATGTTAAAATAAATAAATACTTTTAAACCCAAGTGAAAGCTGTTTTTGCCTACCGTTATTTGTTAGAAACTTGTCTGCAATGAAACAAACTTCATTTTGTCCGATGTTTAATGGTGCTGCTGGAGGCAAATAAGGCCTCAAAATCAATATAAATCAGCATCAATATAAATCAGTGTGTTGAGCAAACGGAACAGGCAGAAATATGACCTGCTATGACGAAAAATCCATCAGCTGTTTACAAACATTATTTATGGAAATCTGTCAGTAATACTGACATTTAGCTGTAATGAAAAAAAAAAGTGCATCCATGGCTATACTGATCAAGCAAAACATTTGACAGAAAGGATTTAAATGATAAATCAATAGATCAATGGTTGTCAGACGTTATTGGAACACGTTCATAGGTGATGTGATTAACTACACCTGTGCACTTAAAAACGTGATTTATGTGGTAACAAATTAATGTGTTTCATTCACTAAATCAATCTTTACTAATTGTTACAGCAACAAAAAAAAAAAGGTTAGATCAGGTAGAAACAGCTCCTCAGTGAAGCATTTGCAGGTTATCATGTTTTTAACTGATTGTTCTGTTAGGACGCTTCAAACATCCTCTAAAAATCACCTTGACACCAGCTGATCAAAAGTCACTCAGTGAAGAGAAATTAGTTTGGAGAAAAGCTCCTGCAGCAGTTTACATTTGCTGTGAAATCTGTATTTAATTCAGTAACATTCAGATATTTTTTTAAATCTGATGTACATCTAAATACCACTTCTTTTTTAAGGTCTACTGAAATACAACACACTTGCTTCATTAGGCTATCCCTGCATCATAACTATGTGATCGTGAGCCTCAAGTGCTGCTTTGCAGATCTTCAGCTCTTGAAATCAAAGCGCTTCTTCAGAACAAAAGGAGAGTGAGTGTGGAGTCTGTGCTGTTGTCTCGTGTGTTTGGAGGACCACTGGCCTAACGGTCGCTCCTCACTGACTACAATAGCCTCCGCAACACGCCTCTGACAGCCTCTGTGTGTGTGTGTGTGTGTGTGTGTGTGCTGTCGTCTCATGTGTTTGGAGGACTGCTGGCCTAACGGTCGCTCCTCACTGACTACAATAGCCTCAGCAACACGCCTCTGACAGCCTCTGTGTGTGTGTGTGTGTGTGTGTGTGTGTGTGTGTGTGTGTGTGTGCTGTTGTCTCGTGTGTTTGGAGGACCACTGGCCTAACGGTCGCTCCTCACTGACTACAATAGCCTCAGCAACACGCCTCTGACAGCCTCTGTGTGTGTGTGTGTGTGTGTGTGTGTGGCGGCTGTCCTGGGGGAGGGGTGTGTATGGAGTACCAAAAGACCATAACATGCAACATGAGGGTGAGTTTACATTTTTTTTTTTTTGAGTGAACTATCCATTTAACAATATTCTTTAGATGTCGTTAATTACCTAAATAGAAAAGAAAAATCATCCACATGAGGTTAAGAGATCATTTTCATCAGAAAACTGAAAGGATTCCATGGAAAACAACAATCCTCCAGCTTTCATTTCACCATCGATTCTGCTTTCACTTCTAGCTTTTCCTGTCGCTGTGAGATTTATATCCACACGCTTGTTCATATCTCCCTCGGTCTCATTCTAGTTCAGCTCAATGGGGCGTAACGCTCTGCCTCTCTGTGATATCCTGGCTTCTACAGGACTATAACGCTAATGACACTTATAAACAGATATAAAGAAAACAGCACCATTGACCACATCAAGACAACAAAGATTTTGATGACACTGAATCACTGGGTGATTCTCACAAAGAAATGTTCTGCTCAAAATCAAAAGAAATTATGTTACATAAAGAAAAGAATGCTACTGTTTTGTCAAGATGTAATTACGCATAGCTTTTGTAATTATAGTAATGTGGTTTGTAGCAGTTGGTCCTTTTATTGTTATGACTGTTTAGAGGATAAATGCGCACACAGAAATTATTACAGTCAAAAGTGATTACTATTTTTATGTAGTTTACATTAACAGTTCTACAAAAAGCTATTGATTATATCAAATAATATGTTTAAAATATCAGACTAATTTGTATTTTTGACCCAATATTGCAAGTAAATTTGTCTATCATCATCATCATTATTTTCATTCTTAAATGATTCGATATTTATGAAAAAAATGGTTGAATGAACGATTCAGTGACTCACTCATAATGACGGTCACTTGTCGCCACCTACTGGCAAAGGTCTATATTTATATAATAACATTTGTTTTTATTGTTTAAACTATTTAAATAATTCAAAGAATTGAAAAACATATCTAAAATAAATGCTCTGTACTTCCAGAGCAACTAGTCACTGTTCTCTCCAGGATAGGTTAGGATTGATCAATGACATCTTAAGACAGGCATGGCAAAGGGTCAACAGTTTGAGAAAATATCTCCCTACTGTCCTAAACTTGAACTTCTCAGCACTGATTTTACCTTTCATTCACATTACAGTGATTCAATCTGCTGGCTGGTTCATTTCTGATGATTTTGTTCTTTTCTACTTTTGGCCTATTCAACTCTCAATGTCTTAGTGATCCCCAAGCTACTCTAGGGTTTGTAAATGTGTTTAACTTTGATATGAATTTGATGAGCAGCGCGGTTATGAAACTGATGTTGGCTGGTTGTTAGTAGGTTATTAAATTTCAGGACAGCGGTCCAGAGCGGAACGCTTCCCAGCCTGAGATAATGGCTTTAACATGATTAAATCTACTGTGGATTTCACATTCTTGATTTAAGATGCAATTTTCAGTAAAATAACCTCAAAAACTCAACACAAATTAGCCATAGCACATCTGTCTTTTCTGTAGTGTGTTCACAGTCTGTCATTTACTCTTCGCCCCTGAAGCACACAATGGGAGTGAGTGTGTTTGTAAGATTAAAGCTAACAGCAGTGTGTGCAGACAGCAGAAAAGGGCTGGCGTTGTGCCGCTCTCAGATGAATCACGCACTTCTCTCTGAGGATTACAGTCGTCTAATAGAAGACACTCACACACCTCAATGCTAAACCCACTGCCACTCACTGTCACAGTCATCCTGCTGACAGCTCGACACACAAAACACAACATCTCCAAACTGAATTTTACACTTTCTGAAGATAATGTTGCTAGGGCGTTGATCGCATGTGACCACATTGGGTGGTTGCTTAATGATCCAAGTCAAAAGAGCTCACCCACTAGATTCTATGATATCATATCAAATATCCTCAGGAAACAGGAAAACACGATTCTTTTCCATGAACTGGTTCTATCGGACAGTTTGTTTCAATGAACTGGTTCAGTTCACTAGTTTGTAATCATGTAATGATGTAACGTATTCACAGTTATATTATTAAAGCAACCAATAATGACATGAAACGTGTGTTTTGAGCATATAAAATTAATTAACTAGTCTTCATCAGCTCACCTTTTAACATAAACCATAAGAAACCATAAAAACGTTCATTTGGCCCTTTTATTCAAATGCATTTCATTCATCATAGGATCAGATGCGACACTATGTTGGCTCATTTTGAGTCAGAGTGACTGTCAGGTGTCTGAAAGTGAGTTTTGATTGAGTAACTTGCTTCAGTGGAACGTAGTGATGGTGGTGTGAGGTTGAGCTTAAACGTAATCGGCAGCTTCAAATAAATTATCCACCCGCCAACTGCACCCGACCCGCACCCGATCATCACATTAGGATTTGTACGGTCATGACAAACCTGGAAAAGTCATTGAGTTTTAAAACAGCAATTTCCAGGCCTGGAAAGCTTTGTAAAAATAAATAAACCCTGAAAGTTTTGGAAAATTTGGGATTGGGCATATATCGCATTACTCATTCCAGCTTTCGACTTTAAAATAAGGGAAATTGCTGCAAAACATTTATTCAATATAGCGTGTAGGTTAGATGAGTAAATAAATCCACACAAACCATCAGATGAATGGAAAATCTTCTTTGCTGTCCTACTGAAGAAAGAAAGTCACCTATATCTTGCATGGCCTGAGAGTGAGTAAAAGCAGATCTTTTGGTGCAATTCTGACTGGTGACTATTTCTCTGCAGAACCATGGGTAATGTAGTTTTTCACCAGAAATATGGCTGAATTATTTAAAATAATTGAAATAATGTGACTGATGGCTTCAACAAAGCCTACAACATTTATTATCTACCTTGTAGCTCACAATAGATCTGTCTTTAACATTTATGTTATCCTTAAGAATCAATTCCACTTTGAAGAAAATGATTTTGACTTCTGTAACCCAGCTGTTGTATGGCGTGGAATAATAGCAACATTACATCAAAACACATCACTAAGCTCTGAAACCAACAAAGAATAACATGGCTTTCATAAAATACCAGTGCCATTTTTCAGGAGACAGCCAACTGTGAAGAAATACTGTCACAGAAAAAAAATCAAACTGTGTGTTGTATTTTGTTTGGGGGGTGGTGAAAAGAATCGTAGGAGTATTATGGAGTATTCTGTAATGTAGTTGGTGCTGAATAAATCTGTATGTTATGTCCTCAAAACACACCGGTGTCAGCGCGTGATCGACAGTGATATACAACTCCTACTGTTCTCTGTGCACTTACAGCACTTAAAGGGTTCATGTCATGAGAAATAGATTTTTTCCTTTGAACTTTTAAAATAAAAGAGTTCATGTGCTATGAAAACATACTGTAACTTTCACACTCAAACTCAAAACTCAGTTCAGAAACTGCATTAACTGAAACTTCGTTCCAAAAATGTCATTAAAAAAAAAAAAAAAAAAAAATGACGAAGCAGTAAAGGACTGCCAGAAAGGGCTGACAAAGAAAGAAATGAGCACATACATTGCTTTCCATGCAAAGATCTGATGAGGTTTGAAAGGTTTGAAAGATTGAAAATCCTAAATAGTGATGCTTTTTCGTTGGACAGGTTCGGGAATTAATTATTGTGCTCTCTAAAAGTGCCAACGCTAGCTAGAACTGCTAAACACCCCTTTTAAAGATGAGATTTATCTTGAGTGAAAGAAGAACCAAACTCTCTCAGTCAGTATCAGCAGTGATTGGAGGTTTGCTGGGGCATTTAATCACCGCCTGATAATTAGTGAAAATGACTTCAGATAAAGAATTTCTGCTTAATGACACTTACAAAAATATCTAAAGCAAAAAAGGATGACAATGAAGAGAAAAACTAAGCAACAGCCTGCCAAACAGAACACAAAAGATAAAGCTCATGGAAGACAGTGAGGGGGAAAAAGTAGTAAAGACTATTACTATTAGAAAATAATAATTTTAAATGTCAGGCAGCCGACAGGGAGAGAGAAAAGCACTGAATGCTGAATGAATGAGTACAAGAGGACTCATCGGCCTCGGTGAGGTCTTTGCTCCTAAAAACACGTCCGCAGTAGTTTGTCAGTGGACAGAACAGAGTTTTACTGCTGGCTGAGAAAAGGAAGCAACAAACGGGAAAAGGGGATCAATCAACAGCTTCCGTGCAACTCTCTCGCCTCCTCTGAGCTCAACCTCTTTCCACGCCCCTCGTGACAGTGATGAATAAGTGGTGCACTGAAGTGCTTTACAGCTCCGCAATGTTTGTCTCATCAACATCACACCAGCGCCTGAGCAACTGCCCATCCCATTTCACCTCCCTCTGCCTGGTACCAGGGACTAAATGAACACTCGCTGAGAGCCAAACGCAGGTAATAATAGCTTTGACAAAGAAAAAAAAGGATGATGTAAGCCGGTAATTAACACAATACAGATCCCAATAAGGTGATATAAGAATTCTGAGAAACCTGTAGGGTGTCATTTTGTGATAATAGCTAGTTGGCTAAACATTTTCCCGCCATCACACAGCGGTTTAACAATTAAATAAACACATGGACATTAAATATTGATTTTAAGTTTTTAATTATTGAATTATACTTGATTTGTTTAATTATACTTGAAGAAAAACTGATAAAAGAGCCCGTAGGAGCCAAAAAGTGTGTAAAAAGATGTTGTGTTATTCTCATTTTGACCACTGAGTGGCGCTGTGAACCTTCCAGAGATTCCAGTGTATATAGGTTGCCTTCCTTCTGTCACGGCTGGACCCCTACTACCCCCCACCACCACCACCAAAATAAAATACTTAGGGGAACTTCCGGGGCCTGGAGCCCTCCCTGTGCTTAAGGGGGGATCAGGAGCCCTCCCTGGTCTTAACGGGGGGGGTCAGGAGCATTCCTTGGGTGTACTTGGGAACGGGAGCCCTTCCTGGGCTGAACTGGGAATCAGGACCCCTTCCTGGGGTCAACTCGTGAACAGGAGCCCTCCGTGGACTTTGACTCAGGAACGGGAGCCCTTCTTGGGCTTGACTGGGGATCAGAAACCCTCCGTGGGCTTTGCTCTGGGGCTGGGCAGACACTGGGGTGAACTCTGGAGCCTGGGCCAACACTGGTGCGAACTCTTGATTAGCAGGCACTTGAGGGCACTCTGGAAGGCGCTTACGAGAAGCGGGCACTGGAGTGAGCTTTGGGGCTGGTTGGCTTGCCACATTAATGTCCAGTGGGCTTGCCACATTGATGTCCAGAGGGTTTGTCACATTAATGTCTGGTGAACTTGACTCGGGAACTGCCGGCAGATGGGTATCAAGGAATGGGGAGATCAGGAGACCAGGAGTACAAAACCAAGGAATTTATTCATATCGCAGGAATCACACATAGCACAAAGAGTTGACATAAACAATACCGGACACTGGACCAAACACAGGGAACACTATTTATACACAGAACAGGATAATAGGAAGATGAGACGCACCTGGGATCAATGGAAATTACATGGGGAACACCTGGGATTAAAACAACATAATCAGGACAGGAACATGAAAGTAAGCAAATATGGGCATAGGAAAAACATAAGGAGCAAAACACACAGAAAACACGGAACAGAGTCTGACACCTACTGTTGTAGGTAGGTGTTTAACCTGGAAGGGCAAAAGGTTTTTGACCAGAACAGCGCGAAAGATGTGGACGTTTGTAAGACTTTCTTTTAATGTGTGTTTTGGATACTAAATTGGACATTATGCATGCTGGTGGTTTGTGGAACCAATAAATTCTGTATGGTGATGCAAGCAGAAGAATGGCCTTCTCGTTTCTAATGAAGAAAGTAAGCAACGTACATCAAAGTAAGAAAGCGCATCAACCTAATTACTCCGGGATCAAACAATTCAGTAGCTTAAAGTATTAGATTTATCTACAGAGACTAAAAACTGTAGAAATTGAGAGAAGTGGATAGAAATAGAGGGATAATACAGTGATAAAATTATATGTGATTTTAAGGACTAGTTTTGTTTTTGGTGTAATTTTAATTTGTTTTGAATCAATCTAAAAAGTGAACAAAAAGTTTGAGTGAATCAAATTTAAGTGACTTAAAGGCACAATATGTAATTTTTCTGCTTTAAAAATAGCAGAAATCACTATATCTATGTTATATTTTTTTTTAGTTGTGTACTTACATTATCTCGACAGTTTCCACGAACTTTCAAATCCGGAGAAAATTATAGTTTAATTAGAAGACACGGCACGTTTCTTTATTTCCGTTTTGTCGCCCGTCTATGGCGTCATATAACCTTTGACCTCTCTAGTTTCTCTAACTTCCTGCGGAACACGGCGGAACCGCCAAATACAAAGGTGAACACAGAGCCAACAGAAGCAAAGAACAGACGAAGAAGAAAAAGTAGTAGCTAGCCTTGATCGAGATTATTTATATTTTATATCTATATTGTTTATATTAGTATTTATACCTCAATCAATCAAGTTACGTTAGTTATGGATCATGATTATGCTTTGCCTGCACGTTCTGTGAAGCGCAAACGAACGGGTGAAATAAATGACCCGAGAAGGTTTTGGGACAAGAGAAGAAACAAGACAAAGGTAAATATTGGAGTTGCATTTCCAAGATGGAGAGAGCAAAACTTTTAAACAGTAGTGTATCTATTTGAGGTGCATTTTCATCTCAAAATGTATTTTTGAGCATTTGGTTCAAATGCAAATTTTAAAATGATGTGCTCTTTAACAGATGAACATTATACTGTAACATTTTCACTCCAAGCACACATAATGTCACCAGATTCAGCGTATCAAACAGCTGATTATTCGAATTTGGTGTGATAAAACAGGGTTGGAGTGCAAAAAGTCCGGACAGTATTTCACCAGGACCAGGGTAGGAGACGCCTGAATACATTAACGTTAGTAGATTCATCTTACATTAGCTAACGTTACTGATAACTTAGCAAGTTAACGTTTTATTAGCTAACGTTACTTCGCGGCAATTTAGTTAGAATGGCATTTCATGAAGTGAATAGCCATAACTAAACATAACAAGAAAAGAAATATAATACAAATAACAATACATTACCTCGTCAGTGAACATGTTTTCTGCTGGAGATGCTAGATGGCTGGTTGTCATTGACAGTAACAACAACTCCCATGAGCCCACGCTCTTTCCCGACGTCATTAAAGTACGTCTTTTGTTATTATTTTGATTGAGTGACCCCTGGTGGCCAAAAATTCCATACTGTACGTTTAAAGGTCCCCATGAAGTGCCTTGAAACATGCAGCATTATTGTGGTGACATAATTTCTGAAACAGGTAGAGAGGACAGGACATATTGAGCAATCCCGCCCCCTTTTTAAAATAGCCAATCGTGTTTTGTTTATATCTGCTCAGGCCAGAGCCGTTGAGCTTGGTAAAGCCGCATTTGACAGCCACAGTCTAATAGATTACCCCCTAGATTCAATATGAAACTCTTACTAGAAATTAAATAGTGATCATAAACATGCTGAGGTTGTGTAGTTGTAAAAGTGTTTAATATATGCCGACTCGCACATATGATCCACTCCTTGCGATCGCGTTTCTGGAAGCGTCAAAGTCCAGATCAGACTGTATGCACTGCCGCGGTTCGCATGAATCGTTCCCTATCACCTACATTGCGCACTACGAGCCATTCACTGTACAGGAAATACTACAATATGAACAAGTGACTGATCTTTAGTTTCAGTTTCATTTATTTATATAGATTAATTGTGAAATAAGTTTAATTTAATGTACAGGAAATACTACTTTATGTTTAAAAACCTGAACAGAAGTGGCCAATCACAGGTAAAGAGGCAAGTTATTCCACAACTGAGGTGCTGCCAATGAGAATGCCCGACCCCCCTTAAGTTTTAAACCTGTCTTAGGAAGAGACAACAGCAAAGTGTTTGATGACCTTAATGGCCTGTTTGTCTGATAATGGGGGAGAAGATCAGATAAATAGTTTGGTGCCAGGCCTGTGACAGACCTGTAAACAAATAGTAATACCTTGAACTCGATTCTATATTCAATGGGGAGCCAATGCAAACCAACCAAAACAGGGGTGATATTTTCCCTCTTCCTAGTCTTTGTTAAAAATCTGACCACAGCATTTTGGACAGACAAGATTGAGGGACCCCAACACTTCGGCCTTAGAGTCATTTAACTGAAGGAAGTTATCCGCCATCCAGCTTCAATCAAACAGTCGAATAATGGCTGGAGAGCTGTATTCTCATCAGACTTAACAGGGAGATAAAGCTGTATGTCATCTGCATAACAGTGATACGAAGTCTGATGCTTATGAAAAATATTAGCCAAAGGAAGGAGATAGAGAGAAAACAAAAGAGGGCCTAAAATGGATCCCTGTGGGGTGCCCCATTTACATGCAGCAGGAGTGGAAGTGAAGTTATCAATTTCTATAGAAATTGTTCTCTCTTCAAGATAGGACGCAAACCAGTTTAAAGCTATTCCCCTGATACCTACATACTGTTCAAGACATTTCAGCAAAATAGAGTGATCGATAGTGTCGAAGGCTGCACTTAAGTCCAAGAGAACCAAAACAGCACATTTTCCAGAGTCAACAGCCAGTAACAGATCATTTAACACTTTCAAAAGCGCAGATTCTCTGCTGTGCTGAGCTCTGAACCCAGACTGAAACCTGTCCAAAGCCCTATTCGGACGGTAATTGTTTCTCAGGGGGACGTAAGAGATTTTCACCATTTACAAGGGGTAGTCTGTGATTTAATTGCCATCTGAATCCAGAATGTCTGTGTTTTTCTCTCACCACCCCCATAAAAATCCCCGGCCGAATTACCTACTGTTTTTTGACAAACACAGAGGTCGTGTGGTAATTTAATGGCCATGCGGATCCACATTTCTGAGTTTACCATAAGAAATCGATTCAAAATTCAGTGCTTAAACCCTTTTCGAGCACTCCCGAACACTGTAAGGTACTTCGGTGTAATTTGCATACATACTATTTATTTCTGAAATGCTTGAAAGTATTTAAAAGAACAATACTTCATAACTGCTCACAGCGACTGGCAGCAGAAAGAGAAGAAAAGCAGGCAAACATTCAAAATGGGTCTTTATTATGGCAGCAGCAGGTATGCAATACAGTTTTAAAATTTGTATTATAAATGGATATATAGGCTACATAACTATATCGTGTATATATTGCGTATAATTCTATACAAGCTTTTTAAACAGGAGATTTAAATAATCAAATAATAAAAAAGGTTATATATTATAAAATATGCTTGGAATAATAAGAATACATTTTACATAATAATAAGTATTTTTAAATGCATTTTGCACAATAATAAGAATACATTTTGTAAATAAGATTCATTTTATTTACAGCAGACAATTATGTGACTGGTCACGTGAGCAGCGTGTTCCTAGGTTCTTATAGGATCACAGAACTCACTCCTCCTCTGTGAATATATCGCCATCCGAATCCATGAGTTTTATCACTGAGGTAATATGTAAATTTATTTTCACCGACATCCACATGATCATTATTCTTTATAAAGGGAGAAAGTTGATGAAAAATAACGTTCTCCGGTACCTTCGAGAGAAAAGGAAGCTTAGAAATAGGACGATAATAAGTGAAGACCAGAGGGTCTTGAGTAGCCTTTTTAAGCCCAGGCTGTATCACTGCGATTAAAGATTGTAAAGTGGAAGCTCCTGCTTTGGCGGAAATGATGAACAAGCTTTGAATGCTTATATCTTCTAAATACAAATTTTGTCACTGTTTTGGCGCACACTGCCTTATAGTATACAATTTGTCTTAAGAGATGTATTCTGAAGGCAAAACTTTTTTTTATTATTTTATTTTATTTTACTTTATTTTTTTTATTTGCCCCACAACAGGTAGTGACATACAGTATTTATCTCGTTACATCATGAAAGAGCTCACAAGGAATAAGACACAATGATCTGCTATGTATGTCAAAAACAACTAAATAACAAGAATCATGTTGCTGGGAGCGTAATGAAAAAATTTTACTTTGCAGAAAATGTACTTACTGTAGAAAGCAATATTATGGACAGAGGACTCATTTTAAAGTTAAATTTCCTTGATGGATTTGTTTCTTACTAATACACAGCTTTTGGCTTCACAAGACATTAACTGATGGACTGGTGTGGATTATTGTGATGTTTTTATCAGCTGTTTGGACTCTTATTCTGACCGCACCCATTCACTGCAGAGGATTCATTGGTGAGACAGTGATGGAATGTTTAATTTCTCCAGATCTGATGAAGAAACAAACTCATCTATATCCCTGGATGGCCTGAGGATAAGCATATTTGAATTTGTGGGTGAACCGTTCCTTTCATTTTGGACCACATTTGGTACACCCACTGAATTGCTCTTTATCCTTAACATTTAGTCCCCATCATGTTTTCATTCTGGTTCTTTGGTCAGTGCAGCTTTGCCAGTCATTTATCTTCTCTTCCTCATCACTGAGACTACAGGTGTGCATGAAGATGTCTGATTAACGACAGCTTCATTTTCTTTGAATGCAAATGAAAAAAGGCTACAAATGATGTTGTTCATCCCTGTTCTTCTTGTATTCCATCCCATCACTATCATTTGAAAACAAATGTAGACGTCACTGATAAAGCCTTCTGCTTCTGAGTTTACATAATAAGACTGTGTTCTATGCTTCTGAAGCCTGTTATCTCAACAGCTCTTACACTAGAGATCATTTCAAGGTTCATGTCTGACACTATTACAGCCCTTCAATCATCTTTATCAGAATAAAATGCTCCTATCGGTTTAAAACACACTATGCAACTACATAAAATAAAATATATCATGCATCCATTAACAAAGTCCATGTTCATGTTAAAAAGTTTTGGGAGTGATTAACATATAGGTTTTGGTAAACTTTGCTGCTGAATGTACTAACCATAATAAATGGTATACTTTAATGGCATTTCTGCTGAAAAAGTGTATGCATTTAAATATATTTGTGATAATGTTTCAATTAAGTACATTTTAAAAAAATGATATCAAATAACACAACAGTTATAATTATAATCATGCACTTTACATGTGCTTTAGTTGGTTAGTCAGTGTCACACCCCTGGACATATAATGTATAATGCATAATTGTGTTTTCCCTGCATGTGTTCCATTCCCCATGTTCTGTGTGACCCAGTTTCTGTCCCTCCTTGATTGATTAGTTCCCAGGTGTGTCTGATTAGTTCCCAGGTGTGTCTCCTTAGTCCCTTGTTAGCCTGTCTTTAAAACCCATGTCCATTCAGTCTGTCTTTCTCCTGTGGTCCATGTTGGATTTACACCTGTGTTGGATTAATAAAGACTCTCTCGATTATTCTCGACTCCGTGTACCTGCCGGAAGCTTAGCGTGACAGAAGGCCCGACCTACAAAAGGTTAAATTGCGTGTTTACTCTGTTTGTTTTCTGGTTTTCCTCTGTCCTTTTGTTTCCATTGTGTTTCATGGATCCTTCGCCCCAAATTCCTCCTCCTCCTGCTGGAGCAGGAAGGACGTTCTCTCGAGGACCATACGAGACAATTCCTACTGCTAGCTAACATCACCAGCTACCCAAAAGATGTGCTCTGCACGTTCTATAACACCAGCCTGGGAGGAATTTGCTGCATTCGTGGAGTGGACTCTGGCAAGAAACGTGTCACATCTCACAGTCTGCCAATGGAGGATCTCGCCAGAGCCCAGCCCACCATCTCCCAGATGTGTGGAGTGCATGCCCGAGCCCACCAATGACGGACAGCGAGAGCCCAACTCGTCAGACTAGGTGCGAGAGCCGGCTACAGTGCCCACCGCAAGGGAGAGAGCCGCGGATGGTGTGATAGCGGATTGGAGCTCTGCTCCCTGCTTTCGGCTGAGGGTAAGTGGACTATGGTGTGCCAAAATGAGGAGTATCTTATAGTCTGGGAATCGGAACTGAAAGTTGAACTGTCCCCTCTTCTCTCTCCGTCGTCTCCGCTGGTCCTGTCCAGCCCTCCTTCGTACTTGGTTTCCTCGTCCAGCCCTGAGGGGGCTTCCAATTCTCCAGTGCCCGCTCTTAGAAAGTGTCCTCCTGTGGCCACTCCTCTGAAATTCCCACCCGCTCCTGCCTCCACCGCTGTCGTCTGGTAGCCCCTCTGCTCCACCATGGCTCCTAGCTCCCTCTCCGCTGTGGCCCGGCAGTCCACAAGCTCCGCCTGGCTCCCTCGTCCCTCCGGCTCCACCTTGGTCTAGCATTGACCATCCTGCGCCTCGGGACTCCGCTCCTCTGGCTTTGCCTCATCCCTCTATCCCTCTGGCTCCATCAGGCTCCTTCATCCCCTTGGCTCCACCTCAGTCCTCTGTCGCTCTGGCTCCACCATGGCCTCCCGGATCCACATCTCCGTGTTGGTCACCGGTGCCATCAGTTCTGCCTAGGACCTCCGGATCCTCCCCGTCACCCTGGCTTTTTGGCTCTCTGTCTCTGCCTCAGGCTCCTCCTCTACCTGCTCTGCTGCTGTGGGTCGGCCCCTGGAGTCGGTGGCCATTCCTCCTCCATGGCTCCTTCCACTGTCTGCTCCACCTTGGGCTGTTATGGCTGTTGCCTGGGTCCTGCTGGGCTCCTCATGCTCCAGTTCCCTCCTGTCTCCTACCTGGCTCCTTCCTCCATGGTCTCTGCTGGCCACCTCCCGGGAGTCCATCCTACCCTGGAACCTCCTCCCAAGTTCCCACCCACGCCTCCCTCTTTCTATGGTGCAAGCTCGCACCTTCTGGGAGGGGGAGTAATTTCACACCCCTGGACTTATAATGGTGTGTTTTCCCTGCGGGTGTTCCATTCCCCATAGTCTGTGTGACCCAGTTTCTGTCCCTCCTTGATTAGTTCCCAGGTGTGTCTCCTTAGTCCCTCGTTAGCCTGTCTTTAAAACCCATGTCCTTTCAGTCTGTGTTTGTCGGGTCTACAAGTCAGTATGTGTCTTCCTCCAGTGTTCCATGTTGGATTTACCCCTGTGTTGGATTAATAAAGACTCTCTCGATTATTCTCGACTCTGTTCCTTCCAGCAGCATAGCGTGACAGTCAGCACATCAAAATAAGTGCACTTCTTTAAAACGTCAAACATTTAAAAAAGAATGATTTGCGTATTAAGTGTTCTAATATATAAAGATTTGAGATTGACATTCAAACACAATATATTTTACTTTTAACCCCTTTTAACAAACTGGTTGTCATAACAGTTGAAGTGCAGTTGAAAATGCATTTTAATGCAAATACAAGTGTCAGTGGGGTAAACTGGGTTGTAGAATGTGGTTATCACTCATAAATAACTGAAGTCAGTGTGTACAAAACAAGAGTAAGAAGTATGGATGTGGTCAAACAGACAAAAAAACAATTCCGTGTCAATCTACAGTAAATAAAAGCACAGAAGAAGCACTCTTTTGATATGGGTTCCAGATTTTTACTTTATTCTCTTTAAAATCACATTCCCCTGATCAAGTTAACTATCAAGAAGCAGGAACTGAGGTCTATCAGTTCTTCCAATCATTAAATTGTAATTTTGAATGAATGGGTCAATGATAAAAACATTCAGAAAAGACTGAAGCATCTTCTCTGTCAATGTGTTTATGCACTCACTTTCTTTGTTTCACACGTGAAAGTAAACATACATGGTCACACACACACACACACAAACAAATAACCTGTGGGCATAAGCATCAGTGTCACAGGTCTACACGGAGTCACGGACCGATCCTGAGGAATTACCAAGACAGGCAGAGAAATTGCTCAGCTCTTCACTCTGTATTACTGTCAATAGCTCTTCATTTGTGAGGCGAATCCAGCTAAGAGATCAGAGCTCTGCTCTAAAACCTACTAAACTACCTCAAACCGCTCTCGACTGTCCACAGAGACATCGAACACAAATTAAATCTCATAAGTGACTGATTTGGAACACTCTAAATCAGTGGTTCCCAATCCTGGTTCTGGAGAACCCCAACACTGCACATTTTAGATGTCTCCCTATTCAAACATACCTGATTCAACTCATCAGCTCATTAGTAAAGACTCCAAGACCTCAAATGTGTGTGTCAGATAAGAGAGACACCAGGACCAGGGGGTTCTCCAGGACCAGGATTGTGAACCCACTGCTCTAAATGATCAGAAAACCCTCGAGCCTCACAAATAAGGCTCCTCATGTCAGATCTTACTCGCAACTGATTCCAACACAGTCACATGTTACCTAACAATGTAATAATAAGCAGTTCATACTAGGAGAGAAATGGAAAATTGCTATACATTATTAGAGGATAAAGAAGTGACAGAAGTGTGCTTAATTGTATTTAGTGTGCACGTGTAGTGTACTTAAAATTTTAAAAGTACATATTTAACAAAAAAACTGTACTTATGCAAAAAATAATATTAATAAAATAAAAGGCCACTTAAAGTACAATTTCATGAACACGCTTAAGTGCACTTTTAAAAACTGCACTTTCGTAATAAAGACAAATTAAACATTTTATATATTTAATATATTTGAAATCATAACATTTTAATAATATTTTGTCATGCTTAAAGTATGCTTATTTTAATGTGTTGGCTAACATAGTAAAGCACATGCTTTCTTAATTACAAATTTAACTGTAGTGTTATTTGATATTACATTAAAAGAAAATATAATGTAAATGCACTACACTGAAGCTTCATCATTGCAAATGTGTAATTACAAATATATTTAAATACTTGGCATACAAGAATTTAATTATGTTTTAGTTGACCAAAAATGTTTGTCAGCACTTTTAGCAGTACTTTAACCATATTTCAAAGCTTCAAAGAAGATCTGTGAAGTTGAAAAAACTAAAGTCTCAAATTCATAGAGATATTCTTTATAAAAGTTAAGACTCGTCCACGCCCCCCAGAAACGGCTCGTTCTAACACGCCCCCACATCTCTACATCACTATGTGGGAAGATTTGCATAGCGCCACCCAGATGTTCACGCAAAGAAAGAAGGTGTACCTTTTATTCTCGTTGTAGTATTGTTGTTGCCGCCGCCGCCATGTCGTATAGACGCTGTGTGTTTCACTGTGAAAGTGAAACTGCTTTGTTTGGCCTTCCAAAAGAGGACGATATCTGCTTCGTCATGCCTGGAGCTGATCCGTGCTGGTCGCTGAGGAAATACATCAACTTTGCACCGTGGATTACTGAATCGGCTTTCACCGTGGCTGAAGCGGAGTCCAGCCCGGGGTCACATGTGGTTGCTGCAAGCCCAAGGTAGGCTCCTTCATAGAATCCGCCTGCCGCACCGTTCTCAAGCCTCCCACCTCTGCTTACTCAAGCCGGCCACGGCTCACTCTAGGCCTTACGGCCTCTGCTCACTCAAGGCCGCGTTGTGTGACACTGTTTCGTTGAGAAAGTGCACCTACTTTGTTTTTGCCTTCCAAAAGAAGACACGACTAGAAATCATGTTTATATCACATTTATAATGGGTTTTATGTTCATGTATCGTCGCTCCGGCCGGACAAGCCATCACAATATGTATGATATGATAGCTGGCCAATCACAGCACACCTCGCTTTTCAGATCCATGTGCCTTGTAAAAATTGACGTGTTAAAGAAGGCGGGGCATAGAGAAGAAACAATAATGTAAGGTATGTTGGATTTTATGTTGTTTTTTTACCTTAAACCGCATAAACATATTTCATTACACCAAATACACAAAAGTGTCAGTGGGGTAAACTGGGTTGTAGAATGTGGTTATCACTCATAAATAATTGAAGTCAGTGTGTACAAAACAAGAGTAAGAAGTATGGATGTGGTCAAACAGACAAAAAACAATTTCGTGTCAATCTACAGTAAATAAAAGCACAGAAGAAGCACTCTTTTGATATGGGTTCCAGATTTTTACTTTATTTTCTTTAAAATCACATTCCCCTGATCCTGTTAACTATCAAGAAGCAGGAACTGAGGTCTATCAGTTCTTCCAATCATTAAATTGTAATTTTGAATGAATGGGTCAATGATAAAAACATTCAGAAAAGACTGAAACATCTTCTCTGTCAATGTGTTTATGCACTCACTTTTTTTTGTTTCACACGTGAAAGTAAACATACATGGTCACACACACACACACACACACACAAACAAATAACCTGTGGGCAGCAGCATAAGCATCAGTGTCACAGGTCTACACGGAGTCACGGACCGATCCTGAGGAATTACCAAGACAGGCAGAGAAATTGCTCAACTCTTCACTCTGTATTACTGTCAATAGCTCTTCATTTGTGAGGCGAATCCAGCTAAGAGATCAGAGCTCTGCTCTAAAACCTACTAAACTACCTCAAACCGCTCTCGACTGTCCACAGAGACATCGAACACAAATTAAATCTCATAAGTGACTGATTTGGAACACTCTAAATAGGTTGGTTCCCAATCTTGGTCCTGGAGAACCCAACACTGCACATTTTAGATGTCTCCCTATTCAAACATACCTGATTCAACTCATCAGCTCATTAGTAAAGACTCCAAGACCTCAAATGTGTGTGTCAGATAAGAGAAATAATGTACAGTATGTGGAAAATAATGTGTTTTTTTACCTTAAACCGCATAAACATATTTCATTACACCAAATACACAAAATAATGTTCTTTTTAGCAACATCATATGACCCCTTTAAGCTTTGCTATAGCAATAGACAGCTTAAATACACCATAAGTCTCATTGTACAAAAGTTTTCACCCCCTCAGTGAAAGTCTATGGGATTTTAGGTGGTTTTGGTAGTCTAGTTTACGAAAACCGTAAGCCGGATCAGTTAGAAAAGATATAGCAACCCAAGTCAGACCAGTATGAATGTCTGACCCGAGTTTGGTGGTTGTAGCTTTAAAAGTCTAGGAGATACATTTTAAAATTTGGTCTCAAAGAAGAAGAACGTGAAGAAGAAGAAAGAGAAGAAGAAGTTTAAATCGGATGTCAGTAAGTTGGCTTTTTCAAGCCAATTATGAAATGACATATAACGATATACTTAAATCCTACTTAAGTGGGTCCACACGTTTAAACAAGTTTAAGTGTAAACAATAATATATTTTCATTTATTTGCAATTAACATTTCAAAATTAGCAATTCAGTGTCCAATAACATGCCAAAAAGTGTGCTACTTCCATAATGAGTCCTTTTTAAAGTGCCCCTATTATGGATTTTTGAAAATTACCTTTCATGCAGTGTGTAACACAGTTTTTAGTGAATGTATAAGTGATTGAAAGTTTTATGTATGGTTTTGAATCTTGTATAAAGTTATCTCTCAAAAGAAAGAGTCGACTCTGAATCATTGAAATGAGTCATTTTTAAAACGAATACCAAACAGTTTGAAACATTAGCATACTGCCATAGGCGCGGGAAGTGGGGGTGCTGAGGTTGCTGCTGCACCCCCTGTTTTTTTTTTTTTTTTTTTTTTTTTTTTAACTGTTGGAAATGAAAAAATAAATAAATAAAATAAAAATGGGAGTGTCTATTTAAACTAAGTGCAAATAGGTCACCTTGTTGACAGAGACATCAGCTTCACCTACCAACGTGTGACTGGGCTAGTCAAAATGACAAAAGACAAGCATCAGATTCAGTAGAGTAGATGATAAAGCGTGTGGCATAACTTTTTTGACGCGATTGTCCCAGGTTCGAATCTGCCTTATGGTGAACTTTTTCCCCCCTTTTCAAATTTCAAATCTCATCAGAAAAGCATTTATTTTTAATAAAAAAGAAGTTAATAATCAAAAAGTTGAAAATAAAGTATTGGGTAGGGTTAGGGTAGGTCTAGCTTTTGTCCCAATTAGGTTGCATCCATTTAATAATTTGATTTTTAATATGTATTTATTTTTTTAAATAACTTTATAATGTATTACAATACTGAGGTGCAGATAACTGCCACTATTTGGAATAAGTAATTAGCAAAATATCCTGCTATTTTAACATAGTATAAATTTAATCTAGCTATTTGTACTTAGTGTAAATAGCATATAAAGCATAAACAATTGGCTCTATCATGCAAAACGATGAAAATGTGAATTCATTCTTTGCCACTAGGTGCTGATTTTGGAGCAGTTAAAATATCGGTTTCCACGGTAACGCTGTACACAAAGCAGCACTGCACTCACAAATGCTGCTTTATCAGCATTACATGCAAGATGATATGAAAATGAGACCAATCAGACCAATCACAGCAGATTAGCGTCAGGCAAAGGAGGGGTTTGGAAAAATGAATGAATGAAATTAAATGAATAAAAAATGAAAACAATAAACAAATTGTTTTGGGAGTTGTTGAGCAAATAAGCTAAAAATAAATGCATATTATAAGACAATGAAAGTGTTTTTTGACCTTGCATGCATGTCAACCTGTTGTTGGAGACTCCCAAAACCAAAATATGAACCTTTCATTACCCATAATAGGGGCACTTTAAAGTGCCGTTCTATTTCATAAGAGTACTTTAAGTAGGATATGTGATTTCATTAATGTGAAATATGTGTATACGCAAGTTTGTTCACTGCATTCCAGCTTTTACCAAATGACATTACATAAAACACTTCAAGTGGGGAAACGCTGAGCTTTCCAGCTTGCGCAAGCAGCTCCGTTTCTCTAAGAGAGCTCAGAAAGCTAAGCGACGGCTCCTGAGGGACACACATAAGATACATCTCAAAAGTCAGCACCATTAAAGGCCAACTGAGTCAGGAAGAGTAGCGTCTAATCCACACCACGCTGCCTAAATGCTTTTAATTAATCTATTTCATGCCCTTACGATACACTGAAGTTCTCCACGAAAGTGAGGCGTGTGATCGAGATATAATTGTCTGAAGAGTGCACTTGCACGGCGGTGCTTTGAAGTGCTTTGAAAGCTTTGAGCCTCTTGTGAGGATGATATGTGCAAGCGGTTTAGGGTGCTGAAGAACTGGATTACATTGCCTCGACTTTTCCAATTAATTATCCTGCAGTTTGGGAAATGAGCACGAGGGCACCAAAGGGTTTCTGACTTAGAGCCCACGCGCCCCGAAATAGAGTAATGAAGCTAGCGGAGTGATAGAAAAGATGGAGTTTTGTCCAAGTGAAGAGCAGAAATAGTCCCCTTATGCTTTATTCAAAGACGTTTGTGGGTGTAGTGTTGGTTTTCCACTTTCAACCATCTTAGGAGAATTACGTAAACATGATCAAATTTAATTAACTGGCTTTTCCTCGCTCACAGCTTTGATGAAGTGTTTGTGGTTCAGTTGGAGTGAGACACGAATTTCACCATACAGTTTTTATCACGGGAAAAGCATTAACTTGGGGTCAGGAGCAACTCTCAGCACAGTCCCTGGAGACCGAAACCATTAACCTGAGGGAGGATATTTCCCAAAGGTCAACTGATTCCAGGTTTTAATGATATTAGTGCTGCTTGCTGAGGTGAGCATGAAAGATGACCTCTGAGCCGAGTTGCTCTTATCAAACAGTGGATGAGTAATTTGCTCAATGTTTGCTTCCAACTTGCTTCACAAAAACCTTTAGATAATATTGTTTATGGTTACTATGGCCAGCGAAATTAATACAGATGGCTGTATCTTCTCAAAGGCCACACACCTGGTGGTCTCCAAACTATAGATAAAACTGGGACTCCCCTCTTCAGTGGAAAAAGTTCTTTCTGTGTATTCAGGTTAAAACGTCACATCCTATTACACCTCGAAGGGTGTTTGCAGCTTCGTTCAGGAGAACACCATTTGTCTCCATGAGAATATAGAAATGTCTTTGAAAGTTTGTGTAATGCATTTTGAAACAGCGACAGTTTCAGGAATCCTATGAACTCTGAAGCTTTCGAGGGCGCACATGTGAGCTAAGACAGCTAATAAGCATGAGAGAGCTGGACAAATAAAAGAATTGACCGCTGGACTCTAAAAGAGATGTGTTTTTATTCTTTCAGGCTCAGAATAGGGCTGAAATGCATCTGTCCCCCTGTTGTTTTGTCCGAGAGGCTTTCATTAAAATAACAAACACTGACTTTGGAAAAGCCAGGAAAAGAGTAATGACTTTGAGACAGAGTGTGGCGTGTGTGCATGCTCGGGCCGGGGCTGATGATCAGTCAACATGCGCTGAGATAGGAGATTTTCATTATCTCACCCTCCCTGCAAAGTTTACTATTTGGAGAGCAAACTACACCCTGCTGCTTGAGCTGTACACACAGAAAAATAAGAGCTTTTGTTTACTTTCAGGAAAAGACCAGTCTGACATTTCCCCTTCTCGCGCGCCTCACTGGAAGTGTCTCTTTCAACCTCCTGATATTTATATTCCTGCGCTGACGCCGTTTCCCAGCATCCTTACCATCTGGTCCTGTCAGGGCTTCGGCCAGCCAGGGGTTCATCGCTGTCTGGATGAGAATTTTACTTTATTTTGAGGATTTGTTTCGGGGAATGGGGATAGGCTATGTGACTTGTTTGGTTCTACATGTTTTAACATTAGATGTTGTGATTCGTTTTGCTTGGTTAGGTGAGGGCCGGATTCAGCACGTACTATTTCAGTGTCTTATTTATGAATCACCCACAACCCATTTAAACATTCGCATTTAACACTTTTAGCATTAAATTAAGTCATTATAATTATTTTCTTCTACTTAAATGATACTTATAATAACAAAATGAAGGTGCTGTCACATTTCTGTGAAATTTCAGGGTCATAAAAGTCAGCTTGTATAGAAATCACATTCAAAAAGAGCAGCTTTCTGTTGGTCATTGCAGCAAAATGACTGAAAATATGCTGCACATTAAGTGTGACCTCGCCTTTAGTGCTGAAAGCAGTCAGTAAACTGAATTTTATTTTTAAGGAGGTGTTTGTGAACATTTTCTTTAGATCGAGGCAGCAGTAAGTCATCAAATGAAGAGAAAATGATAGAGAAAAGCATTATAACTGGAAAGATATTTAGATGTACAGTGTAAAAAAAAAAAAAAAAAGTCTGTTCTGCATTTGTGTAATAATCGACCAGTATGGATTATATGAGAGCATTTATTATATTTAAAGTAAATAGTCTTATATTTTTGGACTATTTAATTTAAAGATGACACATGCTTACCAATTACTGCAATAAACTTTAGTAAAATAATAAACATATTTTAGTTTACATAATATTTACTAAATGCATACATCATTTATAATATTTACAACTGAAAAAAAAAATGATTGAGCTTGATAAAATAAATCTAAAAAAAAAAATAATAACAGACAGCAATCTCATGATTTCGTATGAAAATGATCTTGATTTTGTAATCCTATTATAGTAATTTTCACAAATAAGGAAAATGTTAAAAAAAACACTGTAATGGAAGTGCACTCAGTAATCTGTGAATCATATTTTATGACGACATGAATATGACATAGTGGCCACTACATTAACTCTATTTCTACTGCTCAGTTATGTTAAATAATTAGCACTTATTACTTTGGAATGGAACAATTTTTTTTTTTTTCAATTTATTTATTTATTTTAATTTTAATTTTAATTTTAATTATTTTTTTGTGGTGGAATTTTTTTTTTTTTTTTCTTTTAATTTTAATTTTAATTTTTATTTATTTATTTTTGTGATTTCTGTACGAGTAAGCCATGTTTATTTGTTGATCTCACTACACAGACTTTAGAAAGGAACGGTTTTATACTTTTCAAAAAAATATCTGAAAAATTTTATGGACAAAATGAAAATCACTTGGACATATTCAAAAGATAAACTGTCAAATATGACAGTTTTTTTTTTTAGAAATTATGTTATTTTTCTAAAGCAATAAACTGACCTTGAAAATAATTTTGAAATTCAAGCGTGACCTGCTCATTAAATAAAATTTCCTTTTCATTAACGTGAAGCCAACTGGCCGTTTATTTATTTATGTATTATTTATTTATTTGATTTATTCTTTTGTAGCATCTATGAACAGTGCTAAGAAGCGATGAAAAAGATTTTCTCCCATCGTACTGTCTCTGCCTCTCTTTTAATCTGTCTTATCGACCAGCGTATCCAGCTCTGAAAGTCCTATGTAGTTCACACAGACGCTCTCCTAATATCACCCCATTGATCCCCAGCTAAAGTCTGCGTGTTCAACATCAAACAGGTTCACTTATGCTGGGATGTTCCAGTATTGCAAAAAGTGTATTCTTTTCAGCTTGTTTACTTGCGTCAGGGACATAAAAATGTCCACCTACACACAAATCCGAACAAATCACACTGAAATTGTTAGCAGATAAACAGCAATCACAGCCGGACAAAAGAGGTGATAATTGCAGCCGAGTCCATCAAAACTCATATCAATGGCATCTGAATGAGTCTTATCAGCAGAAAGATTTCAATGTATCTGATAATTGCAGAAACAAAGCGTCTTTTGTGTTTTAATTGGGCTGCTGTGTGGGTCCGGGAACAGACTCAATCAGTAGGCCATCGAGGGACTCGTCCTACGTGCTGTCAGTCAGACGCTCCTCTACACGATAAAGCGGCCAGATTAAATTGCCTGCTCTGCTGCTAAGACTTAGGGTGGGCTGAAATTGTACTTTTCCCCCCCTCATATGAAAGGCTCCAAAGAGAGAATTGATCTTCAGTGAAATAACTTCGGCTGCAAGAGATGGAATTGCAGGGAACAGGGTTTTTATGAAAAATGCCTCTTGCCGTCACGGGTGTCAACAGACATTAGTTATAACGCTGGGGAATATGATAGCGTTCCGCTGAACTGATGGAGAGCAACGATGATATCAGCTAGCCATAAACATAAACATTTTGTTTTTATGATATGCGTTTAAATGACGACTAATTGTCATTAATTATAGCTGCTGGGCCCAAATGTTCCATGTTATTTGTCTTATTTTTAAAGATAAACTACACCTCAAAACTGTGCCAACTACATCCCAAATACATCCCCTTTGAAAATTAAATATTTATGTGATTTAGGAAGAAAGTATTTTACAAGTTGATTGGTTAGTATGAATTTCCACGATTTTGATTAGAAAGAAAAATATTTTTTTTTTTATAAGTACGAAGGTTCACCATTATATGTGAAAGCGTATGTATTTTCCACCAATTTGCCAAAATGTAAAATACTCACAAACTGCCTGATAGTGTGTTAATTCTGACTAAATGCAATATCCTGAAAGCAAAAAAAAAAAAAAAAGTTTTAATTCTGATTATAAAAAAAACTTTAAAACTATGAAACTATAAAATAAAAATAATATTATTGCACTTTATTTTTTATATAAAATAATAAAGTGTGATTATACTATTATATTTTAAAATTAAAAGTATGAAATAAAAATACAATTAATTTACAGTACACTTAAAAAATATAATGCTAATATTTACATTTTAATTTTCTTTTATTTGCTCTTTTAAATGTACTTCCATCGTTTAAAAAAAAAAAATCAACATGCTTTTATTTTGGCGGGTTTCTGGCAAGTAACTATTTATGATGTCAGTTTTAGAGCTGAAGTGAGTGAAATGCGCACAGCCTAGAGTCATGCTTCTTGTTTAAATGCAAACCTTATACAGCATTACACTTGGTCGATCTAAAACAGTGACTGTGCATTAACAGCTGTCACAAATGCTGGTAGGAAAATAAGCGGTCTGAACTTATTTACCCAGCGCATTTTTCTGTTTTGGTCACGCATTTGCATCTGTGCACCACTTATGTTCATCCCTGTATATAGTATATTTTTTAATGCAAATGTTATTTTTCCATGTATTATAGATATAATATTGTAGTATTTCTGAGCAGGCATCGAAAACACCCCTTTAATAAAGCTCTTTCAGTCAGTGGAATTGCTTTAGGCTTGAAGCAGGATATGATCTGACAGGGCCATCAGATTTGGCATGACACCAGTTCATTTATTTATTTTATTACTACATATGATAATCCAAAACAACATCTAACCTTCCACCACTATCTCTAAACAATTACTAACAGAACACTTGCCTCTGAGCAGTTTAATTTGTCATTTAGAGGAAACAACTTTCTTTTTAATTTGGAGAACTGTGCTCTATTAAGCATAATCAGACTTTTAAAAGACAAATACAGCACGCACACGCACCCAGACACACATGCCGTTGCTGATGAAAATGGCAATGCATTCTGAAGCTTTAATCACCAGCTGTGACATTGCACAAAAAGACTAAATAAGACATGTCAGTTGGACTCACAACTCAGCTCCATAGCCTTTATGTTCTTGACACTTCACTGAGGAAATTACAATTGCTCACTGTAATTTCAGAAATTGCACAGCAATAAAAATATGCTTAAGGTCGCTCGAGCTTGTCACAATTTTAAGACGTTCACAAATCATTGATTATGCATTACTGTTGTTTGTTCCCTGTGTGGCTCTTTCTTTGATGACAGACCATTTGATGACAGCCTCCTTCCTGTAAAAATGCAAATGTCATTTTTGGTCAGGAGAAGAAACAGCTATTTGTAACACAGTATGTTTGTTTCTTCAGCTTGCATTATGCTATTCTGACTGATCTTGCATTGCCATAATGAATATTTATGACTACTAGCATAAAGTCTGGTCCACTTATGCAATTTATTCTGTTTATTCTATTAACATGAACTTCTGGCTTGGCCTACAAAAGCACCTCATCACTGCAGCACTCAGTGCACCATGGGTGGTCTAACCTGAGCATACTGTCTCGAACTCTTCAAATATGCACTTATATTTTCTGGGAAACTGTCTGGTGTCAGTGTGAATGACTCACGCTGACTTTAAAGGTGGCTTTTGTTTCATTATTCAAATGACTGTCCATTTTATCAAGACTCACACTAATGGCAGTGAACAGCCCATCATTATCACTTATCACCCACAGATCCCCCACACATACACCTGCCTACCTGGATATCAATTATCCTGACAAGACCAGTAATCTCTGTTCTGATGTCAGTCCAGCCCTCGCTGTCTGTCTCTCGCTCAAATCCCCTCCAGAAATAGCCACCGCAGCTCATAAGCAGAATCAAGGTTTCTAGAGACCCTCATTCCAGCTAATATGTCTCCTTCATGGTTTAGCAGGCAAACAGAGTTCAGATTGTTTGCCTGCGGAGGGTAAACCATGCATCGGTGCACTCTGTGCTTTATAAACAACCACATAACTTTTCAGTACCTCAGGACAAGGCGGTAATGACTTCAGAGTCTCTCCAATAGGTGTGTGAGTATTTCTCATAGAATGAACCGAATCCACATGAAGCCCACAATTCCATCATTATCTGCTCATTATTGTACTGCTGTTGCCCAGGGCCATGAGGGAGAGCTAATAGAGGAACTTGCTGCTTCAAAAATGGAGTCAATGTGTAGTTTTGTGCTACCTTTAAAGGAACAGTTTCCTCAGGAAATGTGTCACTAGAATGAAGCTGGTGCAGGAGCTCTCAATGCTGCTGCATTTTTAAACGTCACTTCATGATCAGTCAAAAAACGAGAACCAGTAGTGTTTGGTTTCAGTGTTGTCGAATCTGGTGCGACACATCTAAAAGCATAATTTTTTTAACTGAACATGACCAAATTCGATTGTTGAGCTCCAGCAGAGGGGAAAACTGTTGGTGAAAGGCCATTCTTCAAATAAACCTGTCATGTGTGTTACCAAGTATTCTTTCAGCTCTGTGGTTAAGCGATAAAGTAACTTCATCCATGCTGAACTCCAAAACCTCCAAAGACATCCTCAAACTCTCACAATGCCCCAGGCCTTCAGTTTAATTAAGATTTATTTAAGCCGGTCTGATACACCATGTCGTCTTAGAGAAGTTAGTGCTGCACTATTTTTTTTTCTTCGATGTCTGTCAAGCGAATGGCATCTCTCCCCTCTCCTCAGCCTTCAAGCTCATGCTGAGATGTCAGAAATGTTGTCCTTCTTGAAAACACAACCTTCTTCTTGATGTTTGTCTTTATGGAAATGGGAGAATGAATGGACAGTACTGGAGTTGGGAGGTGAATGGGATAAACACTACGCCGGATTTCTGAAACACAACTGGGATTCTCATTGATCAGTGGTTGAGTTTTTAGTAGCAAAAGTATTTTTTAGAAACCCTTGTGTTTTTCTTTGGTGTCCTTGCAAGTTCAATCCTATGGAGCCGCTAAAGGGACATGATGATGGGAGAAAAATTATATGTCAATTCTTTCTCATTCCCTCACAAAAAGTTAGCGCTCCCTTGGAAAAACTTTGCATACTCCTTGTAGGAGTTTTATGTTCTCCCGCGGTTGTGATGGAAATAATACGAGGTGGGAAAGAAAGGTTCCTTGAGTAAACACAAAGCCTCTTAGGCAAACACAACAGTTCTGAATTCTCTCGTAAAAGCATTGAAATATAGATTTAATATTATTTGAATGCAAAGTTTCTCTGGGGTACACAAAAGTTTTGCAAGTGAACCCAAAAGCATCGATATAAAATTTTGCCTCACATCTATTATTTTTCGCATCACCATGGGCTCCATACAGAAATTCACAGATCTGCAAGGTCATTAGAAATGAAAGACTTTCAAGAAAAGGTCTTTAGTGTTCCATTAAAAATGTTGCATTTACACAGACTAACTCACTGCAACTCAATATCAAATGAAAGTTTTACTTTTATACTTTCCACCGTTTCAGTCTTTTATACTTTTGTGTTATACTAGATTTAGACATGGATAGTATTCTGGGCTTAGTTAATTTTGAAAAATGTTCCAAATCAAGCTCATTTTGCAACTTATTGGACCAGAAAGCAGTAATCCAAAGTTTGTGGTAGCAGTTTACTGAAAGTGCCAGAACTAATGTTTGTCAAATGTTCTAGCGGAGCTCATGAGATTCCACAGCATGACTCCAAACAGGAAAACGTTTTCTCATTCTGATGCAAGAACGAACTGCCATTAAAGCTTATTACTTCTGCCTCTTATTTCAATAATATATTCAATCCATTTCTCTAATCAACACACTACAAAGCAGCATGAAGAGTGTCAGAAGAGAGCAAAGCAACAAGCAGATAGGCTGAAAGCTTGTCTTATTACACCTTGACATAAAAGACAGCAATGCTTCCCCGCATCAACACAAATGAGTATCTCAATCTCGTCAGGAAACAAGGGGAAAATTGGCCCGTGCTAATGTGCCATTTAAATGCAAAGAGCAAATTCTTCAGCGCTAGCAAAGATTTTTTATTTTTTTTGCTTTTTTGCACCTGATCTTCAAAGACGGCTTGTCAAAGTTTTAGTGCTGGGCTGACATGTTCCTGCAGCAGAGGGCGGGGGAAGATCATGGCTGTTTGAAGCCAGACTCACTAAACTCAAGACCAGATACACTTCTTTTACATATCCAAAGCATGTCTAGCTTTAATGATCTGCTATCTTTTGGAGAGCAAAAACCTGAAGCATAAACAAAGAGGTGCTCTCAATAAACAAAATGCATTGCTTCAGTGTGTTTATATGCACAATTTTAAGGGGCGTTCAATTTCTGGAGATCACTCAGGAGTTTATGTGCTGTATGCTAGCAGGTGTTCCTCCTCGAATGCCGTCTCCAACTTTATGAGTCATCAGAACACTGCGTCACTGTTCATTTGCATAAAGTTGACTTAAAGATCACCAACATGCTGTCGCAAACTTCACGGGAAATCAGCAACACTTGCTGAAACTTGCTGAACACCAATTATAGGTTCCAGTCAATAACTTTGTTTTGAGGCACTTAATTGTAACTTGTCAGTGGGCTATAAACTTATGCTTTAGTTATACAGTATGTCTCGCAATGTGCAAAGTTCAAATATTCTCTATGGACCTATGCATGTCCTGTTTGAACTGTCACTGCAAATCGTGCCACAAATGAAAACTTTAGAACACTAATGAAGATATGTTCCTTAAACTTTACTTGCAGATTTTATATGTAATGTGTTATAAAGAATTTAAAGCATTAAGTCTTGTAATGCACCATGTAATGTACTGCATGATCTCATAATTCATTATAACCACAGTTATAATACGTTTTTACATTGCTTTATGTGATGAACCGATTTAATTTTGGATTTTATTTACATATAAACATTAATCAACTCCCATACATAGAGCACATCAAATATGTGCATACAAAATTTGCATACAAAAATGAATTTGTTTAATGCATACGAACAAACCTCACGGTCATTCTTTCATTTACCATATTTAATGTACTCTATGTGTCAAGTTTGGAATGACATGAGGGGGCGTAAATGATGAAAATGTTAAATTTGGATCAACTATCCATTTACCTGTGTTCTTTTTTCAGGGAAACGTCATAGTTTCGGCAAAACCTGATCAACCAGGGGCCAGGGGAGATATTTAAGGTGCATTTGCTGCGTATTAATTGATTACTCAATCAAAAATTCTTTATCTCAAACATAATTTTAGCAGAAATATGAATACTATTAGTAATTAATAGATGCGAAACACAACAGAATTGTTTAGTGCACCTTTCAAGGCAACATGCAAAACCTTGAACTGAAATTTGAAATACAAAATATTACTAGACTTTTCAGCAGGAGTATCAGTATGCTACAGAGCCTGTCTGTTCTGTTCGACCCACATGACATCCGTCTACCTTTCCTCTCTCTCTCCGTTTCTCAGTTCTTCTTCATTGACAAGCTGAACATACCCCAGTATGGATCAATAATATTGAGCAAATAGCACCCAATAAACTAAGCTGTTGTTTCAATTGGAGTGCCTTTAGCAGCTTTGATGGAATTTAACCCTCCAGATAAGTGCTTTATTGGACGGCCACTCAAAGAAATGTCAACACAAAGTGCCACAGATTGTCTTCAAGCTTCTTATGTCCAGTTAACAACATTTGGTGCAACTAGAATAGATCCAGAGTAGATGGTTTATATCACAGTGTGAGTAGTACTAGATCACAATAATGGTATATTCAGTATCATAATATAATAGTTATTCCTTTTTTTATGGGGGGTGTGATTGAATGTCTCTTCCTCTTCATCATTACCACTTGAGCAAGACCCCTAAATCCCAATCCTGGATGCTGGACGCTGCCCACTGCTTTAGGTGTGTGTTCACAGTGTGTGTATGTGTGTGCGTGTTTTTGTGACATATCAGGACAAAACTTTGTATAATGACATGGGTATGACACAGGTATTACAAGGAGAGGGTGACTTATGAGGACAATAACCCATGTGCCCCATTTTTCAAAACGCTTATAAACCATACAGAATGAGATTTTCTGAGAAAGTAAAAATGCACAAAGTTTCCTGTAAGGGGTAGGGTTAGGTGTAGGGCAATAGAATATACAATTTGTACAGTTTAAAAACCATTATGCCTATGGAATGTCCCCACATTTCACAAAAACAAACGTGTGTGTGTGTGTGTGTTGTACAGTTTAAAATAAATGCAGAGCACAAATTCCAAGTTTGGGACACCATACTTGATACACATCACATCGCTTTCACTTTTTACTTTCAATGAGGAGTTTGCAGAACAAAGACACTAACTTTTACACAAGCTTTGTTCCAAAACATAGTAAGCTATTATAGGGCTACATGAGCTGCTCACTTCTAAGGTAACTTCCTAACCATCACGGATGACATGGGTTTGAACCCTTTCACACGCGATTTTAAAATATTCTAGATGACTCCCCAACGTGAGATTTTTTAGGCGACCATTATTTTAGAATGTATTTCACTGTTTCCATGACAACGCGTCATGCTTGTCACATGACAAACCACAGCCACAAACATCTTAACTACTGTATATTATGAAATATCTGATATTCCAATTGCAAAATATGCGTAAGTAAATGTAATTATAAAGGTAGTTTAAACACCTTTATAATTACCAGTTTAGTTGATCTATTACGGGCGATGGGTGCCGCCATGTTAGTTCACAGTCGCACAGAGTCTGAGCTGTGGGATTTATGTAAATTCATCAAATTAAATAAAGTTTTCGGTGAACTGGGAGAAGAATAGAGTAAGCTTAAGTTACCTATACAATGTGTATATGACACATCAATAAAACATGTCATCAAATTTATAGTTGCAAGGATAATTATTTAAGTTTCCGAAACCTAAAATAAACATTACATGGTTAAAAAAAAATGTTTTTATGGTTAGCAGTTAATCTCATGACACACTTGAAAGCAAATATTTTTAGAAAGAACGCGAAGTTACTGAGGGGAACGAATACACAAGAACACAAATGTTTGCGAAAGGATGTGTTTCTTGGGGAACAGAATACTTTTGTGAGTGAATGCTAATGTTTTGAGAAAGAACACAAAGTTACTCAGGAGAACGCAATACTTTTGAGAGTAAACGCAAATAAAAGAATGAAAAGTTATTTGGGGAAACACAATACTTTTACGAGTGTACGCAAATATTTTGTGTTTAAGAACAACTAGTTACTCTGGGATATGCAATTCTTTTGCAAACAAATACTTTTTTTATTTATTTTTTTCCGAAAGACCGCAAAGTTGCTCAGCGAAACACAATAGTTTTGCAAATGATCACAAATGTTTTAAAAAAAACAAAGATATTTGAGGGATTGCAGTACCTTTGCAAAAAGAACAGCATTGAAACATATTTTTTTCCTCCCACCTTATATTATTTCAATCAACAGGGAAAGGTTTTTTTTTTTTTTTTTTTTTTTTTTTTTTAGGGAAATTTTTGCGTTTTGATGGAAAATGTTTGAGATTTATTTTTTTTTTTTTTTTTTATTTCCTTTTTTACCACCACCATATTCTGTTGAGGTTTTTTGTTTTTGCTGATAAATTTCAGATTTAAATAAAATATTAGTAGCACTTTACAATAACATTTATTAGTTTGCTTTAGTTAACATGAACTTAGCGTGGACAATACTTCTACAGCATTCATTAATCCTAGCTAATGTTCAACATTTACTAATGCATTATTAAAATAAAAAATTATGCTTGTTAACATTAGTTAATGCACTGTGAATTAACATGAACTAACAATGAACGACTGTATTTTCATTAGCTAACATTGACAGAGATTAATTAATACTGTAACAAATGTATTGTTAATTGTTTGTTTATGTTAGTTAATACATTAACTAATGGAACCTTATTGTAAAGTGTTACCAAAATATTTATAAATGATATTCTCTCTCTCTCCCTTTTTTCTCTCTCATTGAGCTTGTTGCAATGCATTTTGGTATTGCTTTATCCCTTAAGGACACATGCATTGCTTTCTTAGGTTTTACAGATACGGATAAACATGGGAAACATCCATTATTACAATCAAGCATTTATAACAGCACAGTGCAACAAAACCCACCTTGTATAAGTTCAGAGGTCATGTGCGGCCAGCTGTAGGTCCGTACAAGCTGCCAATCAAAATCATCTTCCTGTGCCTGTCTGTATTCACACAGACTGGGGTCGGAGTCTTCCTCAAACGTGCAGCCAGCTGGAGAGAGAAACAAACTATATTTAGAAGGTCAGTTCACATTGTGTTTTGCTTTGTGTTTTGAAAAGTAATAAATTCCAACATCCTACTTGGGAAAGTGCAACATAACTCTTGAATTGAAGTTGAACTTGACACATTTAATGATTTCCCATGCAAAAACGTCAGCCAATCATAATGGCACTTGAATAAAGACCTTTTAAAGGTACAGTTACAAAAACAGCCTGCTTAATTGCAAGGGTCAAGGATAGGACGAAAAATCCTCATGTGAAACTAAACTGTGTCTGTTTTTGGTGCATTAACACTGGACCAACATCATTGAGGACTTAAGGGAAGAAAATAAAATGAGTTGATAATGACCTCTTTAAACAACAAACAACTAAAAGCTCCAAATCCACATCTTAAAACTTTTTATGAGAACAGTAGGGTGATTGCTGCTTTAGGCAGATGATGCTTTTCTGTAAATAACTTCCTGTGAGTTTGCAAGCTTTGTAGTGGAAAAGAAACCTCAGGGCTGTTGTGTTCGAGTAATTAAATATTCTACACAAAACTATGACTTTGTAGCTGTAATCTTTCAGGGGTGATATGGGACTCTGCATCTTTCACTGAGAAGAAAGACTTTGTTCAGACAGGCAGCAAAAATCTGATTTTTGGCATATCCGACTCATATCTGTTTAGTTGTTTACAGAGAGAAAAATAAATCTATGCTGGATTTTTCAACCTTTAGGCTGATTGGAAAAATGTGCCTCCAGCTTTATTTTTGCAAAACTTCAAAAACACCTATAACTAATTCCCTGCAGGTTGCAGTTGAAATAAACACTAATGACAGTAAAACACCAACAAGTTGTATTCCTTTTCACACAAATTATGATGCAACTGATTATGGATTAATAAAGACTTCTCTTCAAAAACACTCTTACCATAGTGCATGATTTGTAAACTAATACATTTAATACAGTTTGCCTCACATATTCAGCTCAATAAATATGGCTCATCTGACATAGTAAACTTGCTCGGTAACTCACCCGGTACAGCATTGCACTTGCAAATTGGCTAAAATGTCACAGCTGCTTCAGTTTCGAGTTTTTATCTCACATTTGCTTTTGTTAACACTATCAGTTATAGCTTTTATAGTTTTTAGTGTATGTAGCACGTTATTATCAAAGCCTTAACTTAATTTTAACCAAGGCATTTCATTTCTGAACTGCAGCAATTGTACAAGAACCAACAGATTTCAGATCATTCTGAACACGCTTTTAGCACCATTCACTGGACAGTTCATTTTGAAAGTGTCGGGAAACATGCAAGAAGCAACGCAATATTACTTTGCAGAAATAATAGGTTTTTTCAATGAGCCTGGCTTGGGATTTTTGATTACAACAGTCAGATTGGATTTTAATCCTGTTTTCTTTGTCATTCAAGGTTCAAACTTACTGCAATATTTCAAATTGACTCATTAATACTCTCATGTGGCATTCAATCTTTTTTTAAAGGTTAATTAGATGGCAATTTTGTCCACTATATATGCAATACAGTCATTTTTGTATATTACTGGATATTAGCAATGCTGTCTAAAAAACTGATCTGTTTGGGGTTCATTTCTTGTAAATTACAGTGCAGACAGTGAGTTCTGAGAATTGGATTTGGAAAACCAATTGGAATTGTGTATAGTGTGAAGAAAGGCTAATCACCCGCACTAAAACTAATGAGGCGAGCGAAAAGACTGTCAACGGTGCATATACCGATGTGGCATCATCTCAGGCAAAAATGGATTGAGCACCACATCTCCAGCTAAAAGCTTTTCGGTGCCTTTTGTTTTTCTTAATTGCATCTAATAACTCTGCTTTCCTCGGCTCTGTGTGTGAGTAGAGGTGTGTGTTTCGGCTCAATTAGCTCCAGGCTTGGAGGACAGGGAGGTCAAGCACGAAACACACGTAATAGACTCATTGCTGGTGTGAGGTGACCCACTCGTGTGTGTGTGTATGTGTGTGTGTGTGTGTGTGTTTGGGAAACATGCTATCAGTGGGATCTCAACAGAAGCTAATAATACCCCATCTAGAGTAGCATCTAAAAACAGAAGCACTCTCACAACCACATGCTCTCACGCTACATTACAGGTGGTGAAATTATAGCCAGACCCTGAAAGGTGGACCACTACTCACACAAACAACAGAACATCTGAGTAGAGACATGCACTCTCAGCACTCAGATTCTGATTGGCCAATGGTGGAATTTAGTCAAATTTCAACTGACATTAAAATCACATTAAATTAACAAAGTTTATTTATTTATTTATTTATTTATTAATTAATTAATTAATTTATTTATTTTATTATTTTTTAGAATGAAATTAATACTTTTATTTTGCGTGGATAGATTAAATTATTTTTAATTTATTATATATATATATATATATTTTATTTATTAATTAATTAATTAATTTAATATATATATATTATTATTTTTTAGAATGAAATTAATACTTTTATTTTGCGTGGATAGATTAAATTATTTTTAATTTATTATATATATATATATATTTAGAAATTTTCTTTTGAGCAGCTAATCATCATATAAGAATGCTTTTTGAAGGATCATGTGACACTGAAGACTGGAGTAATGATGCTGAAAAATCAGCTTTGATCACAGGAATAAATTAAATATGTTTTAAAATATATTAAAATAGAAAAGTGAATTTAAACTTTAATAATATTTCACAGTATTACTTTTTTACTGCATTTTTGTCAAATATTGTCATTTTTGTGACCATAAGAGATTTCTTTCAAAAACCACTGAAGGAAAAAATAAAATAAAATAAAAACTTTTGAATGGTATTGTATTATTGTATAATTCCCCTAAACTGACAGATAATAATTGATCATTGTCTCAGGCAAGCACTTTCCTAATTAGCTGTGCTAGTCTATCATATTCTGCAGTACTTTGTTTAAAAAAATAATAAATAAAATAAAGAAGGACAAAAATGGATATTTAAGATCCTTTTATTCTGGCAAGTAGTCATTTAGTTTGTGAAAATAACTGGATGACTGTACATTATCCTGCTTATTACAGGCCAGTAATTATCGCAAAATAAACCGCAGAGAAATCAGAGCTGTCTGTGACACACACACATACAGATATATATATATATATGTATATATATATATAATATATATATATGTATATATATATATATATAGGAACCAGAAATATGCATTTTGTATGAGAGTTTCTCTACCATATGTAGCAAAGACAGCAAATCAGTGTGTTTCTATCATGGCATGAGAATTGTCTGCTTCAGATCCGAGCAGCATATCACAACACGTCCAAACAAAATCACTCCCATTATAATCAAAGAAGCTGTCTACACTGAGAGAGCTCGAGTTCAACTGAAGTTACTTCAACCACTTTATTTTTCCCATCTGTCTGGAATTAAATGATTTTATTTAGAAATGTTTTTTTTTTTTGTCTTGTGAACTTCTAAGCATCACATCAAAGCAAGCTCATTATTTTCTGCCTTTAAATGAGCATCTTTTGTTTTCGCCATTTACAAACAATAACAGAAACAAATTTCCAAATTATTTTGCACACTATTCCTATAATAAAAACAAAACAGACACAAAGTGGATTTTAATAGCAAATGGATTTCTGCTGAAAAGAAAGCAGGATTTTCCTGAGTTCGACTGTTGCTGACTGGTGAATGGCATGCAGTGAATGATCTGAGATGACACTTCCACTTTAGACATGATGTAAGAGGGGAATTCAGATTGAAATGCTATTCAGTCTGAGATTTACAGTATTTCATTTTTATGTTCCTCTTGTTAGGCTATACATGGCAGATTGTCCAAACACACATGTGCTGGCTAACAATACATTTTCTGGAAACAGGTTTACTTCTGAATAATTTAAAATACACAACAAAAAGTTGACACAAAATAATCATTATGCATTACCAGTACAGTCTGTGGTCACAGTTTACTTTAAGGTCCAATTTACTATTAACCACGACTTTTCCCTTAATAAACTCTTAATGTGCTGCTTCTTAATAGTAAGGTAGTTGTTAAGTTCAGGTATGGAGTTGATTAAGGGATCTAAAATATGAACATGCAGAATTAGACATTAACATGTACTTTATACTGTAAGTACTAATAAACAGCCAGTATTTTAGTAATATCCATACTAATAAGCAACTGTTAATAGTGAGAACTGGTCCCTAAACTAAAGTATTACCAAGTCTGTAAATGCACATGCAATGCTTTTTTACGAAAAAGTGTTGTATGTTTAATGGCAAGTGAAAATGATCAAATTACCCACTGTATCTATCAGTGGCGGTTTCTTCATTAGGGCGACGCACCAACAAAGTGTGAAAGAGAGGGATTTTTTTTTTTTTTTCTATCACATTCAACCACTGTGTTACGCTAGCAGTCACTGCTCTAGACTGTTTGTTCTGCCTCTGGATATATGGTCCAGTCAGCGCCGTCACATTCTGTGGTTTTGTGGAGTATTGAGGATTAATGATTAATAATTTTTCAAATTTCTAATCGCGATTACAATTATGGATGCCACAATTAGGCTACGTAATCGTTCAAAGCGGCAATTAATCTTTCAAAGTCCACTTATGTTATTCTTTGTGCTTAAGATGTGTTTTTTTCTTTGTACATGTTATCTTTAGAGTTTTTTTCCATTGTTTTAACTTTAGTTTTAGTATAACATTATAACACCATTTATATTTTTACTTTTTTATCATTTAAAGAAGAAACCAATCCAATTTAAGGTTGACATTTGAGGCTTAATACAAAAGAAAAAAATACAGTGTTTTCAGCTTGTTTATTTTCATATAAAAATATGGCATGCAGCTGCATCAAACAATGCTATAAACATCATTCAATGTAAATTGTGATAATCATAATTAATAATCGCAATTACAATTTCAAGCGAATAATCGAGGTCCACAATTATCCCGATTATTTGACACATATATCGTGCAGCAGACTGTGTCTCTGCGCTCTCTGATAGCTTTTTGCACGAGCACACTTCAGTATAGTCTCATGTCTGGACACACTGCCACTGGTGTTCTGGAAACAGCAGTCAATTATACAACCTGGTTTCTTTCTACTAAATACTAACTGCACATTTCGCAACGGTTTCAAAGAGAAATGTCCACTGAGTGGCGCTAAAACACGGGTTCAATACATGAAATCTGGCACGTTTTTATTACGTTGATTTAGGAACGTATTGCTATCTTTTTATTATGTTGCTTCAGATACGTATTACGGTGGTTCAGAATTCAAATATCCAGGGACTGCCGCTAAAAGTTAATGCTCTATAGTGTTGGAAATATGCCCTACACCCAACCCTAAACATACCCGATAGTAAAACGCTTTTGTTGATGCAACCGTGCCATTTCAACTTCTTTATATGCAGATTTGAACTTTTGTTAAACCGTGGTTACACAGGATTCAAACCGGAGCTCCTCGCCTCTCAAGTACGTCTCCGTACTCCATGAGCTACCGAACAAAACTACCGTCTTTGAAAACCCATAGATATGAAGCTCGATATGTGCAAATGCAAACGTTCAAAAGCATCAGTTTTCAAATCTCCCAGCATATTAATATTGTTTTGAAAACTTGATATTCTTCAAGTAATTGTGCAAAAACTATGCTTTATTAAGCGAAACTGTACATTTGTGTGAAAAAGAACTAAAAGGTGTCTGAGTTTTACTGCCTCTAGTGTTCATTTATTTTGGAAACTGCAGTGTTATATACTTAATGGTACGTATTTTGCATCTTGCTAAAAAGTGCCCCAAGGTACGTTTATGCCATGAGACCAGGTAGCAATTATATGCATAGGTATGTTTTTGTAGTTTTGCAAACATGTTAGATCTGGAACATGGTAGCTGATTTCTAGATGGTCTAAAGTGATTATTAGACCATTGTAACAAGCTATCTTTCAGCGGTCAATTAAGGAGGTTAAGCATTTTTTTTTTTTTTTTTGCCAGTGACTAGTTTGGACAAGCTTATGACGAACTTAGCACTTTCTCAACAACATTTCACACTGTGTAAGGATTTGCAAT